>NW_011490161.1:740-1229 GCF_000754665.1 Bison bison bison | reverse complement strand
TGACCATCTGGTGATGTCCATGTGTAGAGTCTTCTCTTGTGTTGTTGGAAGAGGATGTTTGCTATGACCAGTGCGTTCTCTTGGCAAAACTCTATTTGCCTTTGCCCTGCTTCATTCCGTACTTCAAGGCCAAATTTGCCTGTTAGCCCAGGTGTTTCTTGACTTCCTACTTTTGCATTCCCATCCCCTATAATGAAAAGGACATCTTTTAAATACATCTTTAATGTATTTAATTTAATGTAATTTTAAAAAATCCATTAAAAACATATTTACATGATGGTTCCATGTTTCCTGTGGTTAAAATCTAGATGAATTTACAGTGAAATATATATATATATATATGATGGAGAAGGACATGGAAACCCACCTCAGTATTCTTGCCAGGAGAATACTATGGACAGAGGAGCCTGGCGAGCTACAGTCCATGGGGTCACACAAAGTCGGACATGACTGAGCAACTTTCACTTCACTCACTTCATATATATATAT
>NW_011490161.1:0-640 GCF_000754665.1 Bison bison bison | reverse complement strand
CTGTGATTCATGGGGTCACAAAGAGTCGGACACGACTGAGTGACTGATCTGTTCTGAACTGAAATACATTAAATTAAAATTATATTAGAAATATGGAATTAAGGTGAATCAGTTGAGATAAATATTCAACCAGCCAAACGTGTGTAATATATTTAGTGACCATAGCCAAGTCATTTCATGTATAGGCATACTTCATTTAATTGCGCTTTACTTTGTTGCATTTCATAGATATTGTGTGTGTGTGTGTGTGTTTTTAACAAATTGAACTATATTTTACAACTCTGCATCAAGCAAGTCTATCAGACCCTTTTCTAACAGCACTTGCTCACTTTGTGTTTCTGTGTGACACTTCGGTAAATTTTGCAATATTTCAACTTCTTCAGTAGTACATTTGTTATGGTAATCAGTGATCAGTGAACTTTGATGTTACTATTGTAATTGTTTTGGTGTTCTTTAGCAATAAGTTATTTTTAATTAAGGTATGTAACATTTTTTGACATATTCTATTGTACATCTAATAGGCTATGCCACTGCTGCTGCTGCTAAGTCGTTTCAGGCGTGTCCGACTCTGTGCGACCCCATAGACAGCAGCCCACCAGGCTCCCCCATCCCTGGGATTCTCCAGGCAAGAACACTGGAG
>NW_011490160.1:53796-55057 GCF_000754665.1 Bison bison bison | reverse complement strand
TGGAAAAGACTCTGATGCTGGGAGGGATTGGGGGCAGGAGGAGAAGGGGACGACAGAGGATGAGATGGCTGGATGGCATCACTGACTCGATGGAAGTGAGTCTGAGTGAACTCTGGGAGTTGGTGATGGACAGGGAGGCCTGGCATGCTGCGATTCATGGGGTCACAAAGAGTCGGACACGACTGAGTGACTGATCTGATCCGAAGCTGGTTCTTTGAGAAGATACATAAAATAGACAAACCATTAGCCAGACTCATCAAGAAAAAAAGGGAGAAGAACCAAATTAACAAAATTAGAAATCAAAATGGAGAAATCACAACAGACAATGCAAAAACACAAAGGATCAGAAAAGACTAGTATCAGCAACTATATGCCAATAAAATGGACAATTTGGAAGAAATGGAAAAATTTTTAGAAAAGTATAACCTTCCAAAACTGAACCAGGAAGAAATAGAAAATCTTAACAGACCCATCACAAGCATGGAACTAGAAAATGTAATCAAAAATCATCCAACAAACAAAAGTCCAGGACCAGATAGAGTTAGAGAAGAGCTAACACCTATGCTACTTGAACTCTTCCAGAAAACCGCAGAGGAAGGTAAACTCCTCATTCAATGAGGCCACCATCTCCTGAATATCAAAACCAGACAAAGATGCCACACAAAAAAAGAAAACTACAGGCCAATATCACCAACGAACATAGATGCAAAAATCCTCAACAAAATCCTAGCAAACAGAATCCAACTACATATTAAAAATATCATACATCATGACCAATTGGGCTTTATCTCAGGGATTCAAGGATTCTTCAATATTCACAAATCAATAAATGTGATACACCACATTAACAAATTGAAGGGTAAAAACCATGTTATTATCTCAATAGATACAGAGAAAGCCTTTGACAAAATTCAATACATTTATGATAAAAACTCTCCAGAAAGTAGGCATAGAAGGAACATACCTCAACATAATAAAAGCCAGATAGGATAAACCCACAGCAAACTTTATCCTCAATGGCAAAACATTGAAAGCATTTCCCCTAAAATCAGGAACAAGACAAGGGTGCCCACTCTCACCACTACTATTCAACATATTTTTGGAAGTTTTAGTCACAGCAATCAGAGAAGTAAAAGAAATAAAAGTAATCCATATTGGAAAAGAAGAAGTAAAAGTCTCATTGTTTGCAGATGACATGATCCTCTACACAGAAAACCCTAAAGACACCACCAGAAAATTACTAGAGCTAATCAATGAATAT
>NW_011490160.1:23444-51411 GCF_000754665.1 Bison bison bison | reverse complement strand
ACAGGACGGTGACTGCAGCCATGAAATTAAAAGACGCTTACTCCTTGGAAGGAAAGTTATGACCAACCTAGATAGCATATTCAAAAGCAGAGACATTACTTTGCCAACAAAGGTCCGTCTAGTTAAGGCTATGGTTTTTCCAGTGGTCATGTATGGATGTGAGAGTTGGACTGTGAAGAAGGCTGAGCGCCGAAGAATTGATGCTTTTGAACTGTGGTGTTGGAGAAGACTCTTGAGAGTCCCTTGGACTGCAAGGAGATCCAACCAGTCCATTCTGAAGGAGATCAGCCCTGGGATTTCTTTGGAAGGAATGATGCTAAAGCTGAAACTCCAGTATTTTGGCCACCTCATGCGCAGAGTTGACTCATTGGAAAAGACTCTGATGCTGGGAGGGATTGGGGACAGGAGGAGAAGGGGACGACAGAGGATGAGATGGCTGGATGGCATCACTGACTCGATGGATGTGAGTCTGAGTGAACTCCGAGAGTTGGTGATGGACAGGGAGGCCTGGAATGCTGCGATTCATGGGGTCGCAAAGAGTCAGACACGACTGAGCGACTGATCTGATCTAATCTGATAAGTGAAATAGATCACCTGTCCAAGTTCGATGCATGAAACAGGGCACTCAAAGCCAGTGCACTGGGACAACCCAGAGCGATGGGATAATCTCTTAAGTCCTTGCAATATCACGATGGATAGTACTATTTTTACTTGCCTAAGGGCCTTGGGCAGCCAGATAGTAACTACACTGTTGAGAGTGGGTCTCTGAGCCAGGTCAATAATGTTATGTAGGACAGAGGTTTGTAGTCACACATCTTGACTTCCTGAAGGACGGGAGATGGAGGCTGATTACAGAAGCAGCCAACTAGATTTAAATGACTGAGAACCCCCACTCCCCCCCAAAACTCTGGACATTAAGACTGGGTAAGCTTCCTGACCTGGAAATACATGTAACTATTATATCAACTTTTGATGAGTTTTCTGTAGTGAATTATCAAAAATTATTAAAGGCGGTCTTAGGGACCCCCAACTGCAACTGAAGTCAGGTGTGAAGATTGTCCTCTGTGAATTTTTTTCTAACTTCACAGTTGGATAAATTTCCTAGTCTCTAAAAGATGCTTGAAAGTGAAAGTGTTAGTTGCTCAGTCCTGTCTGACTCTTTGCAACCCTATGGACTGCAGCCCTCCAGGCTCCTTCCTCCATGGGATTCTCCAGGCAAGAATACTTGAGTGGGTTTCCATGTCCTTCTCCAGGGGACCTTCCCAACCCAGGGATAGAACTTGGGTCTTCTGTATTGCAGGCAGATTATTTACTCTCTGAGCCACCAGGAAAGCTCAAAAGATGCTTACTTTAAGACAATAAAAATGTTTATATAAATGTGAAGGAAAGAAGCCTTTTTACCAAATCTCATACTTTACTTTTTGTATCTATGGATTTACCACCATGAAAGATGAAGATAATTAGCACTTATACCTTCTTCTTTCTTCCCACCCAATTCCCATTTTCGTTAGTCATGAATATTTCTATATTGTCAGGATTTACATTTCCATTCCATCTACAAATGTAATTCAGAGTTTTAAATCTTCTACATTTAATTGGATTCAATCGAACCTTTTAATAGAAGGTGGTTCCTTCATTTCTAAAGACTGCTTTATCTTCATGTTCACCAGAATTTTTCATTCAGTGAATATAAAGCAGTAGTATATTCCTGTAAGTACATAGGAATTACGTTCTCTGATTTCTTACAAGTTTGAGGATGCCACTTTGTTGCATTTGGATTTGCAGGACAACTTCATTAAACTAGCATTCTTAGCTGAAAACATTACTTTCCCTTTCGGGGGGGAACTGGGTGTGATGTTTTCATTTGAAAGATGCCTGAGCCATTTCATATCTTCACCCTCTACTTTGTACATCTTTTGCTTTTTCTGCCTTAACATCTGCTTATGGTTCTTCAATTTATATTCAGTAATTTCACTGGAAAATATTTTCTGATAATCATTCTGTACCATATATTCCACCCTGAAATATGTGCTCTTTTTGCTAAACATTCAAATCTTTATTTTCAGGAAGTTTTCTTCTATTAGGTTTCAAGTAGTTTTTTTCACTTTGAGTTTTTTTTTTTTTTTCCTGTAGGAACACAAATTAAGCACATGTCAGATCATTGTCTATGTTTTCATTTTATCTTTTTCATTTATTTTATATTATTATTTGCTTATTCTTTATATTGTTTGTGTGACTCCTTAATCCCATCCATCTTGCTCCCTAGTAGTGTTTACAGTCTTATTTATTTTTAAGTCCTTCAGTGTGATGTTTAGCTCTGTAACATTTTCATTTTTCCCTTATATTTTTCTCCTTTGGGTTGAGCATGGCTACTTTTCAACTCCTTTTGTTGATTTATGCCTTTCCTGCACTTTCCTCTGGGCTCTTATTTTTAAACAGAATATAATTACAAGTTTTTGAACCATGGGAAATTATTTTTCTAAACATTTTCTGGCTATTTGGGGGGACTTATTTTGATATTCATCCATATTTTTTTTTAGCAGTTTTTTATTTAGATTCATTTTCTTCCTTCTTTTTTTTCAAGTTTTATTTCTTTCGATTTCATGTTTGTTCCTTCCCAGTTATAATTACTGGGCATAGAAAAGGAGAAGTCAGTCTACAACTTTTATGTGGATGTCTCTCAATTGAACTGTCACCAAATTTTTTATATTATTTGCTTTGGAGGCATTTATGGGACACACCTCCCTTCATGCATTTAAATAAATAGGAAACACAGCACACAAGAAGGACATTTGGGTCACAGGAACTTTGTGCTGCTACTTTATCTTTTTCTTGTGGTTATAACATCCTACCTCTGTTTAGAGGCTGACTTCTTTCTGAGAGGGTAACTGTAAGCCTCCAATAGGTTTAAATTTTTGAGAGACACACTTATCAAATTTCCTCATATAATTATGAAACAATTATTGGTCTAATTTTTTTCTGATTGCCTGTTACATAATGAAACAATATGCAAATGAATGATAAAAGACTAGAATTCATAGGTACTTTTTTTTCTTCCATTTCCAAACTGAAAAAAAAAAATCAGAAGTTTTTCCAAATAAACTGGAGACAATCATAACTTCCTGTATTATGCATTATAACAGTCTGACAGGGACTTTAATATATTAGAAAATTACAATGAAGTCAAGCTTCATTGTATTCCTACTACATAATTACTTAGGAATGACTCAGCTTCACCAAAAATGTTTAATATTAATAGCAAATTTTTAATGGAACCAGTGCAATCCACTGAGAAAACTAATCATAAAGAATGTAGTACTTGATAATATCAGCACTTATTATTCCACCAATTATATTTGTTCACAATTCACATGAATTTCTAAAGTGTCAATAAGACCTTCACAATCCCAAAGAACATATTTATAAAAACAGTTTGTACCTTATTTAAGTTTCAAATATCAGAGCAATTAATACCAGCTTTGAATCTATTTCTTTACTTTTAAAAATTACACTTTTATCTCTTTTGATACTCACTAAATGCTTCTTTTCTACTTCTTTAAATTATGCTCTTTATCATTTCCTTCCTTTTATATTCTTTGAGTTTGTTTTAGCTGTTTTTAAAAATTAACTTATAAAAATGGATATTTAGCTCACTAATTTTCACTCTTCAGTTATTATTCTTATTCTTCAATGTAACATTTTCATTATCATTTGGCTTAAATTATTTTCTATTTTTATTTTTCTATTATAATTTTTCTTTGACTTATAGATATTTAGAGATGCTTCATTTTCAAATATTTAGGAAAAGATCTAGCTGTTATTTTAAACATTTCTATCTTAATTAAGCTGTTATCAGAGAACATAATCCATATATATTTGATCCTATGAAATTTGCTGGAATTCACTAAGTGGTCCTGTAATCTTTGTGAATATTTTGTAAATGCTTAAAAATAATGGATATTCAGCAGTTTTAAAATTCAGTGTCCTATATATGTTCATCAGTGCAAGTAGTTTCTTTATTGTATTATTTAATACATTATATCATTGAAAAAATTTTTGCATGTTCTATCAAAGAGATAAAATATTCTACTGTGATTCTGGATTTGCTTATTTCCCCTTGAGGATTTGCTTATTTCAAATTTTCATTTTTATTCTTTAAAAATATTATTATTGAATATAAATTGTATTTGATAATTATTTTCTCCAAGCAAGATGAAGGTATCTGTCCACTATATTTTGTCTTCCATGGTTGCTATTGCGAAATCAGCTGTGTTTTACTCCTAAGAAGGTAATTCCTTGGCTACTTTTAAAATGTTAGTAATATCTTGGCATAGTTTTTAAGGAAACTATATATTAGAAGCCTACATATAATTTTTGAGTGATATAAAAATGAATGACAGTAGAAATTGTGGATGGAAAACACAGAAAATGAAAAGAATCAAATTAATATATATC
The DNA here is from genome assembly GCF_000754665.1 of Bison bison bison. Taxonomy (NCBI): domain Eukaryota; kingdom Metazoa; phylum Chordata; class Mammalia; order Artiodactyla; family Bovidae; genus Bison; species Bison bison. The sequence goes on along the minus strand of NW_011490160.1, from coordinate 46,956 downwards.
AGGACCTATGCTTGCTGTTTATACATTTTATCGTGAAATTTGAAAACTGAACAAAAGAACTATCATTATCCCCATATTACAGAGGAAAAAGATGGGAGATAGGCAAGGTTTTCATAATCTATGGCACCACAGTTTACCTAGAGGCAACTATGTTATTTAGAGGAGTTCTTAATTTTTTTAAAAAAAAGTGATAATATTTACTATAAGTTACAGTATAAAGTCTAGAAGAGAGATTAGCAGATCTCAATATCTCTCTTTTTTATTGTACTTACTTTGTGGAAGAAAGTCGCTCTCCCGACTGATCCAATTTTCCCAGTGTGATTCATGAAGTTAATGTTTCCTTCAGTAGCTCCATAAAACTCACACATCTTAATATTTCCAAATCTGTCTAAGAATTCTCTCCATACATCACTGCGTGCTCCATTTCCAATTGCCAAACGCACCCGATGATCCTTTTCTCCTTCCCTCTGTTAGAAGAAAACATTTTCCTCTTAATTTATTAATTTCAATTCCCAATTCTTTCTGTCATTGCTATTACTTAAATGGCAACAATCCAGAAGTAAGTTGTATATGGAAAGGAGTAAAAAAATTCATGTAAGTCTGTGGCATAACTGGGTCCCGTAGCTAATGAGCTAACACTGGCCCAGAGTAATACAGCTTTTATTTTCCTATATCTGGGAAAATCTCTTCCTAAATTTGAGATGCTGAAGTCTTATTTTCCCTGATATATATTTTCTTCCTTACCAGAATGGAGGTTCCTCAAAAATTTAAAAACAGAACTACCATGTGATCCAATAAAGTGCACCTCATGAAGATGGGGAAAAAATGGAAACAGTGACAGACTTTATTTTCTTGGGCTTCAAAAGCACTGTGGACAGTAACTGCAGCCATGAAATTAAAAGATGCTTGCTTCTTGGAAGAAAAGCTATGACAAACCTGGACAGCATTTTAAAAAGCAGAGACAAAGAAACTTTGCTGACAAAGGTCTATATAGACAAAGCTATGGTTTTTCCAGTAATCATGTATGGATGTGAGAGGTGGAACATAAAGAAGGCTGAGTGTCAAAGAATTGATGCTTTCGAACTGTGGTGCTGAATGAAGAAGACTCGAGAGTCCCTTGGACAGCAAGGAGATCAAACCAGTCAATCCTAAAGGAAATCAACTCTGAATATTCATTGGAAAGACTGATGCTGAAGCTGAAGTTCCAATACTTTGGCCACCTGATAAGAAGAGCCAGCTCATTGGAAAAGATACTGATGCTGGGAAAGGTTGAAGGCAAGAGGACAAGGGGGCGACAGAGGATGAGATGGTTGGATGGCATCACTGACTCAATGGACACAACTCAAGGAGAGAGTGAAGGACAAGAAAGCCTGGCATACTGCAGTCCACAGGGTTGCAAAGAGTCAGACATGAATGGCTACTGAAGATCAATAACAAATATTCACTGTGGCATTATTTACAAAAGCCAAGACATGGAAGACCCTAATGCCCATCAACAGATGGATGAAGAAAATGTGAGATAGATACATGTGAATATTATTCCATCACAAAGAAGAATGAAATCTTGCCAACATAGATGGACTTTGAGGGCATTATGCTAAGTGAAATAAGTCAGACACAGAAAGATAAATACTGTATGATCTCATATATATGTGGCATCTGAAAAACAAACAAACAGCAGCAAAAACAAAACCCCAAAACCCTAAACAGAAAACATATTGGTGGTTGCCAGGGGCAGGGTAAGGAGTGAGCAAAAACGGGTGAAGGGGGTCAAAATGTACACATCTCTAGTCATAAAATAAGCAAGTCCTGGGGATGCACAACACAGCGTGGTGACTATAATTAACAATACTGAATTGCATATTTGAAAGTTGCTAAGAGAGTAGAAAGTGAAGTTGCTCACTCATGTTCGACTCTTTGCGATCCCATGGATTGCAGCCTACCAGGTTCCTCCATCCATGGGATTTTCCAAGCAAGAATACTGGAGTGGGTTGCCATTTCCTTCTCCAGGAGATCTTCCTGACTCAGGGATTGAACCCGGATCTCCCGCATTGTAGGCAGATGCTTTACCATCTGAGGCACCAGAGTTGACTCTTAAACAACCAGGGATTAAGGACAAGGACCCACCATGCAGTAGAAAATCCAAACATAACTTCAAGCTGGTCCTTAGTATCATCAGTTCCACATTCCCAGATTCAACAACAGCAGATCATGTAATACTATGATATTTACTACTGAAAAAAATCTCCGAATAAGTGGACCTTTGCAGTTCAAATCCATGTTGTTCAAGGGCCACTGTACATCTTAAAGTTCTTATCACAAGGAAAAGAAAATTTGAAACTATGTATGGTCTTGAATGTTAATTAGACTTACACTGGTGATCAATTTGCAAAACATACAATATACTGAATCATTATATTGCATACCTAAAACTAATATGTTTATGTTCATTATACCTCAATTAAAAAGTTACAGTTAGGATATAATATCAGCTTAGTCATGGTAAAACCATGATTCCCTCTGATGTACCATTATCCTTACAAAAGTAATATAAAATAACAAGAAATAATAATAAGTCAGCAATAATAATAAGGTAGAGAACACAATGTCCCTGACACAATTAAAAATGGCCCAATGAACATTCTTTATCTCAGTTCCTTCTCAGTCTTAAAGGAGATTTTAATCTATTAACTTTAAAGAACACAGAGAATGGGAAAGGTAATTTCTCAACCTGAAAAGTGAAGAGATAAGAGGCATGTGACTAAGCAGAGTGGATAAGTTTGAACTCTAAGCCTGCATTTGGGAACACAATACACACTCCAGAGTGTGTCAACAAAGCATCAAAACAAAAAACAAAAAAACATGAGGAAGGCAGAAATCTTGGTTGCAAATTTGTGTAGGAAGCAGTTGCACTCGGAGACATCCTAATACAGACAATGTATCTGGGAGTTTGCCCTCTGCGCATTGGTCAAATACTTGAGACTTACTCTCTGAAGAAGGCCAACCAGATACCATTTCAGGTGTAGGAATCTATTGAAAACAGTAGATTCAGTGCAAGCCTGAATATTAAGTGGTGAGATCTCAGAGCCAAACTAATCTGCAGAGGTAGAAATCAGAATACTGTTTACATTTGGTAGAACAATGACTGATTTTTTATGATACCTAGGGGAATATCTTCAAGAAAAAATGAATAAAATTGATTAAAAATACTTGAAGTGTTATTAAATCATGTTCAGAAATTTCAGCTATAATGGAAAGTTTTGAGATGAATTAGTAACAAGCGTTTAGAAAACAAAATTTTAGAAGTCAATTAGCATCAGGGATAAAAAGCTAAAAATCCTCATTATATTTTAATTACATTGTATGTATGCTATGAACAAACTATATATGACTTTTTAAAATGAAAACAACTAATTATCAGCATATTTTAAAACATATTTAAAACAAAATATTTTAAAACATTAATATAATTAGATTGGTGCCACAGAGGGAGAAGAAACATATGTGTGCGTGAATGACTGTGAGTAGGAAGGGCAGCAGATGACAGCTAAAACTGAAAAATCAAGAAGTAGTAACATACATGTTTTATTAAGGATTATAGAAGTAGGGGCCTCCCTGGAGCCTCAGTGGTAAAGAATCCTCCTGCCAATGCAGGGAACATGGGCTAGATCCCTGATTCAGGAAGATCCCACATGCTGCAGAGCAACTGAGCCCTGTGCCACAGTTATTGAGCCTGTGCTCTAGGGTCTGGGAGCCACAGCTACTGAACCACACGCTGCAACTACGGAAGCCCAGGTGCCCTAGAGCCCATGTTCCACAGGAGAAGCCGCTGCAACGAGAAACCCACGCACCACGCTAGAGAGTAGCCCCTGCTCGCCACAACTAGAGAAAAGCCTGTGCAGCAATGGAGACCTAGCACAACCACAAAAGTAAATAAATAAATACAATTATTAAAAAAAAAAGAAATATGGAAGTAAATAATAATCAAAATATCTTAAAATAATTAAATATATTTGCCTCTAGAGATCAAGTATTGACAGCATTGGGTACTGTTTTCTCTTGAGAGTACTATCTGATTTTTTTTTAAATTGTAAAAGTACTAGTTTAGTAAAATAAAAATCAAATTAAAAAAATAAAATAAGAGCCAAGGGCTGTGGATACATCAGAATCCGACTTGCTGATTTCATTAGGCCTTTAAACTCGTAAGGTAAATATTCCACTGATAAACGAAACACAATGAATAAACAAACAAAAACGTCCCTCAATCACAGTAGCTTCTTCCAAGACAGAGGATTCTTCTCTACCACTAAATACAACCAGGAGCAATTCTGTCCTGGTTCCTCCTCCCATGGGCATGCCCAATACTGCCCACCTGGCATGGAACCAGCTTAAGAATTTTTCACTGCCATCTTCGTATATAAAATATTAGTCCTGCAAATCTTAGGATTTATTCTGCTTTAACAGAGAACAATCTTTCGTACGGCATGACTCCTGGATGCTTTTCAGGTAAGAGACGAGTTTTAGCAAGTATCATTAATTATAAAATGAACTGGCATACCAGTAAGAAGGTTGTTTGCAAACCCAATTACATAGATTTTAACCTGTGTGGTCTATAGCTGTATAAGCTTACTATTAATAAATGAGAATATTCATTCAGAGTCATTCAATGATATCGAAAATAAAATCACCAAAACTAGGATAAGGCTTTTATCCAGAAATATTAAATTCACATATTTAACTCTTCAGATATGTATTTATTTAAAGTGTTTAAATATTTATTCTACTTTCCTTTCCTTTAAAAGAAAACCCAGAAGATCATGCTTTGAGGGGTATGAAGAAAGGTCAACAGATTCATTATTTAGTGTTGTGGGAAAAAAGAGAATGAATATTTCCTTTGTTGCTGGTATGCATATACTCCTAAGAGTAAAATACAAATGACATAATTAACATAAGGTATATAAATTACAGTTATTTTACAGTTTATTGAGATATAATCTAAAGTTTCAATGACATTATTCAGATTTTTGTTTAACTGATTAAAATCATGAGCGTGGAAATATATAAATGAAAATAATATTATTCTTTTATTTATAATAATGATATAAAAATATATGAAGCTCTGGAGCAAGACCAAACTATATAATTATGTTTGGCATATGCCCACACAAAATCACATATATACACATATATGGAGACGTGAGGGGAGAAGAGAAACAGAAGCTTTTAAAAGACTAGTTTACACAGGAGTGGAAACTTTAAAGATATATAATACCCAGGGAGATGTTATCATAAATGCCATCAAGATGTTATCAAGGGTTACCTGGGGCTAAATCCAGCCTACTTCCTCTTTTAGTCAATAAGTTTTATTAGGACAGAATCATACCCATTTATTTGAATTGTCTACCCTGCTTTTGCAATACAGCTGCAGAACTAAGTAGTTGTGCCAGACAGCATAATCCACAAATCCTAAAATAATTACTAACCCGGTGCTTTATGGAAAAAGCTTATTGACCTCTGCCCTAAATTATACACAAAGTGAGAAAAGCAACAACTTAATGTTAACACATAGCAAACACCACCTGGTAAACTGGACAACACACTGGTGCTACAAATTAGCTCATTAAGCCTTTCATCCAGATTCATTCTGTTTTCTTCCTAAAAGAAGGGCTGTATCTTACTGGAAATAAAGGGGAGTTGGTTTTATTTGTAAAGCAGGTGAAGAGTTTCTTATGTTTACAAGCACATTGGTTGGTGGGCAAAAGGTTGTTCAGATGAGCCTTGAAAAAATCCTACCCACCTAGTGATGTTGGGAAGCTCTCTTGGTGACCCTGCAAGATGACTGGAAGCCAAGGGAAGGTATCAAGCAGAGCCTGAGGTAATAACAACAGTAAACTGGTACCAATGGCATGACGGACTGAGAGTTTTGCAGCAGACAGCAGTTGAAATGATCCAGATAAAAGATGATAAGAGGGGGAACCCACTATATGGTCAGAGAAATGGTAAAGGAGGGTCAGCAAAAAGACAAATGTGCAGAAGAAAAAATTATCAAGATTGGTAAAGGCAGACTTCAAGCATACCCTGGCATATATGAAAATTGAGACTCTTGAGAGTCCCTTGGACTGCAAGGAGATCAAATCAGTCAATCCTAAAGGATATCAGCCCTGAATATTCATTGGAAGGACTGATGCTGAAGCTTAAGCACCAATACTTTGGCCACCTGATGCTAAGAACTGACTTGTTGGAAAAGACCCTGATGCTGGAAAGATTGAAGGCAGGAGGAGAAGGGGATGACAGAGGATGAGATGGTTGGATAGCATCACCAACTCGATGGACATGAGTTTGAGCAAGCTCTGGGAGTTGGTGATGGACAGGGAAGTCTGGTGTGCTACAGTCCACAGCGTTGCAAAGAGTCGGACACAACTGAACAACTGAACTGAACTGATATGGAAATTGAGAGCAGGGTCTGAGGTTGTGAATCACACTTAATCTCATGTGTGTCCTTTTTGAAGGTGATTTGTGAAATCAGTGGTAAATCATCTAAAATGTAACCAAATCTTCCTAATGCATGCGTGCCAAGTCGCTTCAGTTGTGTCTGATTCTTTTTTGCAACCCCATGACTGCAGCCCACCAGGCTCCTCTGTCCATGGGATTCTCCAGGCAAGAATACAGGAATGGGTTGCCATGCCCTCCTCCAAGGGATCTTCCCGACCCAGAGATTGAACCCTTGTCTTTTGCATCTCCTGCACTGGCAGGCAGGTTCTTTACCACTAGTGTCATCTGGGAAGTCTTAATCTTCCTAATGCCCATCTATCATTTAAAGAAGTTCCTCTCTGTCTAAAAGTCTCTTAAAGACTTCTTTTAGGAAAAATTCCAATTCCTTTCCCTTCTTCCTGAGTTATGAGGTTACTACCTAAATGTCACTGGATATCTAGGCTGTGTTGGGAACAGGATGAGGAAAGCATGCGTAAATATAAGCACAATTAAATGAACAAATGAACACATAGCACCTACATAGGCACATACACAAAAGAAAGACACAGAGTGGCAGAGACAAAGAGACAGATGGAAGAGGAAAGGCAGAGAGTAAAAGTTAGAGAGAGAGAGAATATGAAAAAAAAAGAAACAGTGAAATAGAGCAACATAGAAACATGGACACAGTGACATATGCAGAGGCAGAAAGAGACCCATCTGCATGTGACAGAAACACAGAGACACTCAAGACAGTTGAAGACACACACACACACACACACACACATGTGCACGCAGGGGTGTAAAGTGAGACACAGTTACACAGCACAGAGATCCACAACACAAACAGAGCGAGAGATGGTGACAAAGACACATGCACACCGAGGGGTGTTTTCTCTCTCACAAATACACATGCACACACACACAAAGCCAAAAAAAAAAAAAAGATATAAACTAGACACAGATATCCTGGAAGACAGAGAGAAGCACATACACAGAGACGCACAGCTGCACACAGAGGCATCAGCGTGCAGGCACACAGAACGAGACGCATGCAAATAGAGAGACTTACGATCAGAAACCAAGAGAGAGAGTCCAAGAGAGAGGGCAAAGCAGAAATCTGGACAGTGTGGGACAGGAACGAAAGACAAGCCTGCAGTCATGTCAGAAGAAGCAAGGGAGTATGTCTGTACCCCGTGACCAGGTTATTATATTATCTCATTTTAATCACCATGACAACTCTATGAAATAAGAAGCATTATCCCCATTTTGCACACTGGGATAATGAAGTTCAGGTCCAAAGTCAAACATCAAATAAACAGAGATAGAATGTGAACTCATCAAAGCCTACATGCTCCGTGGGCAGAGAGGGAAGGAAGGAAGGAGGAACGGACAGAAGGAAAGAAAGAAGGGGAGCAGGGAGAAAACCAGCTCAAAACCCCTCAACAGCTCTTGCTCTGTTTTCCCAAGCCTTTCCCCATGATTTTAGTAATAGAAAACAATTGAATCCTGGGTGTCTGGGCTTCCCTGGTGGCTTAGTGGTAAAGAATCTGCCTGCCAATGCAGGAGACACGAGTTTGATCCCTGATCTGGGAAGATCCTACATGCCGTGGGGAAACTATTCCTGTGTGCCACAACTATTGAGACTGTGCTCTAGAGCCTGGGAGCCCAAACTGCTGAAGCCTGCAACAGCCTGTGCTCCGCAACCAGAGAAGCCACTGCAATGAGAAGCCCTCATACCACAACTAGAGACCAGGCCCCGCTCTCTACAACTAGAGAATGGTCCTCGCAGCAACAAAGACCAAGCACAGCCAAAGATAAATAAATACATAAAACTAGTAGTAATAAAAAAAGGAAATTCTAGTTTAGCAGTAAGGGCTCAAGTGTTTATACACTGGTGCACACACAGAGTAAGCCACTTCATTGTACACAGAACAGACACATTTTATCCCATTTGAAATTTAAGAGAGAACCTGCTCAATGGATCAGAGCTTTCAATGCTGACATTCCAGGGTCACAGTTTCCAGTAGATGGTTTCCCCCTGGCTTTCAGTGCCACGCATCACAACGATGTGCCCATAGCAGTGGAGGAGTCACAGTAATTTGTACCAAGGCTCTTGTTTCTTCAAAATATCCTCTGGGAGCTGTTTTCCAGGAGTGTCTGTTGAGCTTCTGTATTTGAGGGACTGGCTAAACTGCAGTTACCTCCTACCAGTCACAGATTTATTCCTGTGCTGAAATATACAGGTCTCTAACAATGCCTCTTAGAAACAAAGCCTCCTTCTTCCAGACCACGTGCTTAATCCTATTCAGTGAATCTACAACACACCCAGGCTGAATAGCCTCTTTATATACTTATGAAAAGTGAAACTCTGGAGGCTCTGTTTTAATATAGGTAATTTTGTGTATCAACCCTGATTTCTCAGGAAACAAAGACTGTTGATAGATGGAGAGACAAAAAAAAAAAAAACAGCAACTCACAGTGAAAACAAAGGGGCAAATCTTTTCTGCCTTTTAGCCCTGGGTAAGCAATGACTTAAGGGACAAAACAAAAGTATGGTGTAATTCGTAAAGGATCATCAAAAACATACAACTTGTGTTAGGGATTACAATTCTTCCATCTTGATTCTATTTAACAGAAGATCTCTTTTCTCCAAAACCCACTGTAATCACACATATACAAGTATCACACCCACGCATCCCAGTAATAAGAAGAATGACTATAACATTCCAACAGTTTGCTTCTTTCATGGACACTCTACTACTACACACTGGAAAAATACAGACAGCAAGCCCAGTGGGTGTCACAGAACAGGGACAAAGAAACTCAAGTTCAAACAGGGTAAGAGAGAATCCTGTTGACAAGAAAACAGGCACAAAAGAGCAGATTTTATACTGAAGCAGGAAAGGAATGGTGGAGGGGAGAGGCCAGGGGACTCTTTCCAGAAAGGACCTAAGAGGATTTGAAAGCAGAGTCCCCTATTGCTAAGACAGTATAGGCTCAGCTGCCCCTAAAAGTCATGGTCAAGCTGCCTTTCCAGTCTGGGTATGGGCAAGCCACGATTTCAGAGATGACAGTCATCAGTTCAACAAACCAATCTACATCATAAATAACAGTAAGAAAAGACCTCTGGGACCGCAAGTGTTACCACAAAAAGCTCTAACACATTGTTGTTTGGTTCCTAAGTCCTACTCTTTGCAGCTCCATCGACTGCAGCACGCCAGGCTTCCCTGTCCTTCACTATCTCCCGGAGTTTGCTTAAACGCATGTCCACTGAGTCGGTGATGCCATCCAACTATCTCATCCTCTGTCACCCCCTTTTCCTTCTGCCCTTGATCTTTCCCAGCATCAGAGTCTTTTCCAATAAACTGGCTCTTTGCATCAAGGGAGCTTCAGCTTTAGCATCAGTCCTTCCAATCACACCGTGACACCTAGTGGGCTCATTTCCACTCATTTTCTAGAAAATAATAAGTAATCAAGATTGCCATTTGTAGATCACTCTGCACGGGTGCTTTCTATCCTGGCAGCACTGGGAGAACTGAAAATGGGAGGAAAGCAATGCTTCAGACCAGCGGCGCTGCAAAGTGGCTTTGTAGAGAAAGACCAGCTTCAGGAGGTGACAAGACTCACCTCTAACCCAAATGACTGAGTTCACTCACCTAAAAGGGAGGACGATCTTCCCTGGAGACCCAGAAAAAGTTCACCTGAGCCACAACTGCCATGAGTCACTAATGAATGTTCTGAAAAATGCAAGATAATTTCTGCTGAGTGCAGCAATGGCCTCAGGCCCTTTTAGGCAATAATGCCGACTGTGATTTTTCTGAACTCTCCCTGGACTCTGTCCTCCCCAGGAACTCTGACTTTCTCATTGCAATTGAGCTTCCCTTTCAGGTCTGGGACTAGGCAAAGGCTGTGCCGATCATGAACACTTGTATGTCCCAGCAACTGGTCTTCTCATATTTGTTACTTTATTTTTAAAACTAATACAACTATTTTTTATTCAGCACTACGATGTCAGGCACCATTTTGAGTACTGAGGATATAACTATAGATAAAAATGATAAACCTCCTGCTTTCCTGGAATTTATATCATAGGGTGGGGAGATTAAATGACAACAAATAAAACTTATCTATGAAATATAAAATGAGGTGATACGTTTTATGAGGAAAATAAGGCAGTGAAAGAGAACTAGGAGACTGTAGTGCAGAGCCTGACTCCATTCTTTATGGTTGACTGTGGAGAGATTTCAAACCACCCCCATCCCCCTTCCTCTTCTGCCCTAAATCTGAGCAAACTATTGAGAATGGCCAGGGCTCCTTCCTTTGGCAGCAACAGGAAGTTCAAAGCACATGAGCAACGCTACGTGCACAAGGTCCCTCACCCTAGTGCCAGCCTCTTAGCACAATAAAAGCTGAACTGGTCTCTTTCCTCTGCTATCCCAAGTCAGTTTTTGACCTGCTTGGGCCCCTTGTCCTCCTCTCCCCAGAAAGTCATATTATGTGAGTAATAAATCCATTCACATTCTCTTAGTGCACGTATGACATCATCAGTCTCAACAGTACAACCCGATTTTGAGTGTGGGGTCCACGTGAGTTGGGAAGGTGACTTGTACCAGACATAAATATGGGTTGTGGCCAGAGAAGCCCTCTCTCAGGAGGAGGAGGAGGGGATCTGAATAGCCAGAGAGTGAGACATGCAAATATCTGGGGGGAACATTCAAGGGGAGGAACTGAGAGTCCTGATGCATTGAAGAAAAAGCTAGGAGTCCACTGAGGCTGGGGTGGATGAAACAAGCAGAGTGTGTGTCAGGGTGGGGGTGGGGGATCCTAGCAGGGCAAGCAGATCCCACAGAGCTGTATGGCCCCATGCTAAGGGCATCTGGATTTTCCTCCAGGAAAACTATCACAGGGATTTGAATAGTGAAGTAACATCTGATTTACATTTTAACAGAATCATTCCAACTGCTACGTAAGAATTGAAGTTAGAAGGGCAAAATGGAGTTCAGAAGAGGCCATTGCTGGGATTTGGAGGGGCAGGAAGTTGTGCCAATGCAGATGAGAGCAGCAGGGCAGTAAGACGAGGTTTGAGTCTGGAAATATTTAAACGTTGAAACTGCAGGATGTGCTCGTGGAGGTGTGAGAAAAAGAGCAGCTGCAAGGAAGATTAATGACAGAGCTGCAGATACACTTTTGAGAGTTAAGTTGTAGATGGTATTTTCAGCTGGGAACACGTCCAGGGAGAGAGAGAAGGGAAAGGCTTGACTGAGAGTTCTGGACATGCTACCATTTAGAGGTCAGGAAGACTGAGGAAGATCCCAGCAATAGAGCCAATTTAAAGCTATAAACTGGCATTCCTGAGCCTGGTTTATATGAGTCTAATATAGAGATATGGGCTGATAGATGCGATTGCGAACCTGTCAGGCTGGAGACTAGAACAACTTTGGCACATTTGTTACAATAACAAAAACATCTCATGAGGCCTCTTTGGAGAAGGCTGTCTCCTCTTCCAGGAGACTCCATCATTATGGACCATCTGTCTCCATTTGTACTTCAATTTCTGTCTCATTAATACTTACGTCAGCTTTGGATGTAATTGTTATTATACTCATCCTGTAGATGAAAAGACTGCTGTGGGGACTGCTCAGAGAAGCTGAACAATTCGCCCATCATCACAGAGCTTATAAGATAGGGAAGACAGGCTTGAATGTGAAGCTCCCTAACTCCAAGGTGCAAAGAAATTAAATGATTTGCTTGATGCCACATGATGAATTAATGGAAAAGATGGACTTAGAACTCTCTTTTTTATTTAAATCCATTGTCTTTCTTTCACTGGGAATAAAGTCATCTGCTGGAAAATTCAGGCTGCTAATAATTTGCTAAAGAATCTTGTATTTTCTGGTAAGCCTTACTAGAAAGGCAGAGATCCACAATTTCTGACCTTGACTTCATATGTCCATAGCATGGACATTAGAAACAGATTATTAAAGGAAGAGGCAATGTGGAAAATAGCAAATAAATAGTAAAATAAATAATCTTGAATATAAATTTTAAAATGTTAAATCAATATGGAAGGTAGGAAAACCAACTAATACACCATGTTTGTAGTAACAGCAGGATATACCCCAAGAGGAAACAGGTATAATATTTTCAGGGTTTCCGATTTTGTATTTTTATTTCTAATGTTTTTGTGTGACAAGTGCAATATAAACCTGTTAACATTTTAACATTAGTAAAGCTTTATTTTAAAATAATAATGGTCTAAATTGATTTTTGCAATCAATGTTGCATGGTTTTTATTATTCAAAGGCCAAATATTTTTTAACACTACAAAATTATTCTAATTTTATAATGACATTCATGAAAAACATTACCACATTCTGCTTAAAAATAATATCCTTCCATTTGTGTTTGGCTTATCACTTCACGTTTTTTCACATACATCTTATAACTGGATGATTAGAATCAATGGGCAAATTAGGAGAAGTAGGTACTGTTATCTATTTTATATTGGGTTAGCCAAAAAGTTCATTCAGGTTTTTCCATAAGATGTCACAGAAAAACATGAATTAACTTTTGACTACACTAAAGCCTTTGACTTTGTAGATCACAATAAACTGTGGGAAAGTCTTAAAGAGACGGGGATACCAGACAACCTTACTTGCCTCCTGCAAAACCTGTATGCAGGTCAAGAAGCAACAGTTAGAAACCGGACATGGAACAACAGACTAATTGCAAATTGGGAAAGGAGTACATCAAAGCTGTATATTGCCATCCTGCTTATTTAACTTATATGCAGAGTATATCATGTAATGGCGGGTTGGATGAAGCACAAGCTGGAATCAAGATTGCTGGCAGAAATATCAATAACGCAGCTGACACCACCCTTATGTCAGAAAGCAAAGAGGAATTAAAGAAATCCTTGATGAAAGTGAAAGAGGAGAGTGAAAAAACTAGCTTAAAACTCAACATTCAAAAAAATGAAAATCATGGCATCTGGTCCCATCACTTTATGGCAAATAGTTGGGGAAACAATGGAAAGAATGACAGACTTTACTTTCTTGGGTTCCAAAATCACTGCAGATGGTGACTGAAGCCATGAAATTAAAAGACACTTCCTCCTTGGAAAAACAGCTATGACAAACCTAGACAGCATATTAAAATGCAGAGATATTATTGCTGACAAAGGTCTGTTGGCAAAAGTCAAAGCTGTGGTTTTTCCAAGTAGTCATGTATGGGTGTGGACCACAAAGAAGGCTGAGCACTGAAAAACTGATACCTTTGAACTGTGGTGTTGGAGAAGTCTCTTAGGAGTCCCTTGGACAGCAAGGAGATCAAAACAGTCAATTCCAAAGGATATCAACCCTGAATATTCATTGGAAGGACTGATGCTGAAGCTGAAGCTCCAATACTTTGGCCACCTGGTGTGAAGAGTTGACTCACTGGAAAAAAACCCTGATGCTGGGAAAGATTGAAGGCAGGAAGAGAAGGGGGCGAAAGTGGACAAGATGGTTGGATGGCATCACTGACTCAATGGACATGAGTCTGAGAAAACCCAGGGAGGTTGTGAAGGACAGGGAAGCCTGGTGTGCTGCAGTCCATGGGGTCACAAAGAGTCAGACGTTACTGAGCAACTGAACAACAACAACAAATATAAAGACAGAACCTGTGGCTCCAAGAGAAGAGACCAGTAGAGAGTCACATAACAAAAGCTTGAACTGAGCCTGTGTCTTTTGATTCCACAGCCAACACACTACCTGATGGCTTTCCATATAAAGCAAACTTGTGGGGAAATCCAGTAAAAAAGGATATATGTATTCTAGTGGAAATGACAGCAGCAAATGTATAATAGATAAGACAGAAAAAAGACATGTATGCTTTATATGTACCACTACCCATGAACTATGAATCAGTAAGTATTAAAAATGCATTTATAAAAAGCCTTTAATATATACACAGTTCTAAAACTTTCCAAAACATTAATTCCCTTCTAATTCTACCAACATTTAGGTTGTTAATAGCTATTTTTAAATATTAGTCCCTCATATTTATATATTTGTAGCTTCTCAGCAGAAAAGAAAGTTCTGGTTCCTTGCCAACTTTTCTAAAGCTTTCATATTTAGTATGAGAATAGTAAACACGTCTCTGATTTATTAAAGAAAAACTGGGTTTTAAAAGAGAGCTGATTTTCTCAACCATGTAAAAATATGCTTCAAATATCTGAGGAAAAGAAAAAATTTAAAAAGTACTAAATATTTTTAAACAACTGGATCTTGGAGATAAAATCAATTATTCTGAGTGCTGTCAAGAAGACAATGGCAATGAAACTAAATCAGAACATCTTGATAACAACTAAAATTCACATTAATTTTAAAGTGTCATTCTTTGGAAGTTACTACATGGGATAATCAAAGTTTCCAAAGCTTAATTCTTTGACAAACTACATCTTTCACAAGATGTGAAATGGGGAAAACCTAATGGTAAAACACTTGAAGTAATACAGAGACTAAGAAAATGAAAACACAATAAAAGAACAAATGCTTTAAAAATATTCATTTTTCACATGAACAGTGTGCATATGAACCAGCTTGGCTGATGAGGATCAGCTTGTTAGCCTGCAGATTCCTTTTCATTCAGAGGAAATCACAAGTGGCCGAAAAAAAAATTTATGCTCCCAAATCATTCTACTGATGTGCTTGACTGAAGTGTGTAGGCTTTTTGCAGAAGAACTTACTAACTGACCTATTTTCTGTGAACATTTGTGACTGCCCATTCCCCATCATCATCCGTTTTACCTTAGTTAGCCTTTTTCTTATCATTTTTCTTTTTTTCTTTTCCCTCTTCCCCTTTGGACATAACTTTCTGTTGAAGCTGTTCTTTGGCTGGTTGGTTTTAGTACTGTAAACTGCTTCTGAGCAAACACGGAAATTTAGCAAAATTATGTAAACTTGATCCTGAAGTTTTAGAATGGCAAATAAATGTACAATTGTTTACATAACAGAAAAGGCTAAGCAGAAAGTAAATTTCAATATGTCAGTATAGAGGCTCTACTTTACGTAGACTTAAATTAATGTGAGATATGTACCTTCATATTCAGAAATCTGGATGTTTCCTTCATACATTAAACTATTAATAAGTAAAAAAAAAAAAAATTCATTTTTCAGTTAGAAAAGAATAAATAGTAATGCCCTGAATCAGGGACAAGGTAATGCCAATGAGAGCCTGTAACTGTCTTCAGACCCATTAAAAACATAACTGATAAAACCAATATACAAGTTCAAGAGATCTAGGTTAAGTCAGCATCATTTAGTCACTGAGTGGTAAAGAATCTGCCCACTAATGCATGAGAGGGGGGTTCGAACCTTGGGTTGGGAAGATCCCCTGGAGAAGAAAATGGCAACCGACCCATGTATTCTTGCCTGGAGACCCCCTGGGTAACGAAGCCTGGCGTGCTACAGTCCATAGGGTTGCAAAACCACAAGAATTGGAATTTTATTCTCGAGTACTATTGAATTGTCTTTATCCTTACATCTTATCTAAATATGACAAAGTGAAAGTGTTAGTTGCTCAGTTGTGTTTGACTCTTTGTGACACTACGGACTATAGCATGCCAGGCTTCTTTGTCCATGGAAGGAAACCTCTTAAAGCTTGAAAGAAATGATGGATTCTCTTTGGAGAAAGCACAGCAGGTTCCCTTTCATAATGAAGTCTTAAAAAATCTCACATCATCAATGCCAACATTTTCATTTTGCTACCTTCAAAAAAACACAGCAAACACTTAAGGGTTCACTTCAGGACTGTCTAAACATTACTAAATATTGTAATGTAAAAAAAATAATAATAAAAAAATTTTTTTAAAAAGAAAGTTTAGTATAATCTATATGGAATTGAATGAAGAATATTTAATATTTAATGAAAAATATTCAATAAATATATCAAATACGTTTAAAATGTTTTAAAATATCTCTCTTCATGATGAGAGTTGAGCATAAACTATTTTGTCAAAGTTTTAATATTGTCAAAGTTTAATATTCAATGTTAATATTCACTATAATATTCAGAATCATAAGTATATTTTCTAGTTCCCAGTAAATTTCTTAAATTTTAAGAAAATAATATAAGGGAAATAGGATATAATTAATAGAAAACATATATACAAATGTACATATACTAAAGAATATAAGCTATGCTTTGAGAATGTCAAAATGTGGGTGTTCCACATTGAGAGCTATAGACAAACTATATAGTGTAAATGATAGACTATAATGTTAACTTGAAAAAGAGGCATAATACGTATGCATCATAACAGAGGGCTTTGTTAATTAGGCCCCGTTCCCTGTACATTTTGGGCTCCAGATTCCTGCATTCAACTGCCTATTTTACTACTTAAACTGGATGTCTAACACACCAAACTTAACATGTCCAAAAGATATTTAATTTTCACTTCTTGAATCTCAGTTTTCCTTATCTCAACAAATAGTTCACAATTGCCTAGACATTTGAACTGCAATCTTCTTCACTCTTCCCTCCCTATTCCTGAACTAATGGGAATCTTATTATCTTGCTATCTTTCCTTCAAAATGGATTCCCGAATGGGTATATTTTCTAGTTTACTTTCATCTTTTCCCAAATGCTCTGAAGGGTACAAAATCCAAATTTCACCTCCAGGATCTACTGAGCCCCGTAAGATCTGGTCCATGGATGGCCCAGCCAGTTTGCATCTCATTAAACACTCAGTGGTGTGTCCGCTGCGGGCTGCGTTGTTTTCAGTTTATTCCATCATGACTGCAGTCCGCTGGCTTTGCCTTGGCGGTATCCCACCCACACCATCATGATTCCTCAGCTCTCAGGTTACCATGTCAGTGAAGCCTTCCCTGACCGCTCCATCTAATCAGCAATCCCTCACTCCTACCACTCATTGGTCTCCATCACCTCAAAAGGTTTTGTTTCTCTGTAATATTTATCATTATCTGTAATCACTTTTGTAATACTGGCGTGGGTTGCCATTTCCTCCTCCAAGGGATCTTCCTGACCCAGGGATTGAACCTGAGTGTCTCTTGTGTCTCTTGCATTGGCAGGCAAATTCTTTACACTGTGCCACCTGAAAAGCCCTAATATTAAGAAAATATAGGGCTAGATCTATGAGAAAATGTATGATGGCCTTCAGTAATGTAGAAAATATGTAAGATTGGAAGATGGGGAAAGAGCTGCTTTTCTAGTCTCAGGGGAAGAAGATAACTCCAACACTCCATGACTAAGAGGAGCAAGTACCTCAGATACTTTTTTTTAGATTTTCTTTAAGGACAGTGCTGCTGCCAGCAGTTTGAGGCACATCCAAATGTTTATGCCAAAGGAAATTTTGTAACTGAAGTTTTTAAAAAGAGAAAAATGATGGGGTTGAGTCGGGGGGTGGATAAGTGCTTCCAGCTAGGGACAGTCAACTCTAGGAGGTTTTTATGCAACTACATACAAACACTCAACTCAGACTGTGGCTTCTGCCTTCAGGTGAATGTCCAGAATATATTACCTACCCTGAGATGGACAACAACTCTAGATATAGAGAATATGTGGTTTTGCTTTCTTTTAAATATGTCTATTAAATATCTCTGGGGCTTAAAATCACATCTAATGAGACATGCAATTTACTTTCTTTGAAGGTGTGTGGACTGTGTCACTCGTTAACTCTGTGGCCCGACTTGAACCCACTGCTGTGTTGGCTGCTCAGCACACACTGCCACTTCCTTTCAGGGAAGTTCATTGAAAGGAAGGAACACTGGGCAGCAAGAGAACAAGATCCCCTTGAAGGGATAAGATGTCATAACAAAATGACTTTCTTCTTTTCCCAATCTTTAATGCCAAGAACTGTTTGTACTCTGTCTGTGAGAAATCAACAAAGAAGATTAGGTAATACAATGTATCTCTGTTCAAAAAAAAATCGTTACGTTTTCCTTTCAGCAAATATGTTTATTTCCCTCTCTCCTCATCAACTTGTCTTTGGGTAAGTGCTTACAGATTATTTCACAAACATGAGTCTTTCCTCAAAGAACTTTAAGAATTAAAATAATTAACTAAACAACCAGGAGTTCTGCTCTCAATTCAGTTCTCTCAAATTTTCTTCAGCTACAGTATTTCTCCCAAATCAGCGCAGTACAAGTTTAGAGAAGAGAAAAGAATATTTCACCTCGCTTAAAAACGTCAAAGGAAAACATCATGAAAAAAGGCTTATAGCAAATATAACAAACTTAATTAATTTATTATACGAAATAGGAGCTCAAATGAATAAGATAAAACATGTGCCAAAGAGATAAATAAGTAAAAGAGGTATTTTAAAAGGGAGCTACAGTTAAAAAGCTCCCCCATTTTGCCAGTAATCTTAACAAAGAAATCAAAAATATGTTAGCTTCTAGTTTATTAAACTAGAAATAAAATTAAAACTCTTTTCCTCATTTTTTTAAAAAAGAAACAACATTCTTTGCTCGAACAATATTACTACAAAGCCCAAGCAAGTTGGGTTTCATCCACTGTATCTGAAAGAGTGAGCCAGGGAGACTGGTCTTTTCTCCCTGTTCTCCATCCTACAGGGACTTTTGCAGAAACTTACAAAGCATAATGTATTTTAAGTGTTACCCACGTAAATAAAATGTAAGCGCTATTAACAACAACAATGACAAAAACAACTAGTGTCTTGTTTTCCGTGAAGGACACTGGAAGACGCTTATTTTTAATACCACTCAGTATCAATAAGAGACTGTGGGGTGGGCATACTCCAAATTGTCAATGAGATTCTAAATCACATCAATCACTCTGAACAGCAATCTGGAAACATGCCATAAAACTCACCAAAACATCTGTGTTCTTTGACTACCTTCACTTCTGAGGCCCCACACTGACTATATTCCATGAGGATACTAAATATAGCATCATTTAAGATGGTAAAACTTATAGAAAAAATTTAATGAATGTATCCAACCATGTAATAATGACTTACAGAGCAAATGATCTTGCAAAAGTTCATGTTGCTAATAAAGGATGAGAGGAAATAGGAATGTCTGGGGCCATGGTCTAGAAATGCTATGAAGAAGTTTGTTAGGTAGTGCTTACGATGTCCTGCACTGAAAAAGCCTTTCATTTTACTGGAGGGCATTAATTCCTCAAATAGTTCAGGTATCACATCATCGAAAAATACAATAAAATCTGTAAGAAGAAATAAATCAGTCTGTACCCCTATAATTACTCTACTGGGAATCTTCAGGTAAGACCACAATTCTGACACTGGCAAACTCTCCTGGAGAAGAATAAAAGTCAAAAAGCTGAAACACTTTTATGAGACTCCTTGTCTAAGCCATGAACGTGGGGAATGCATAGGGATTTGAAGCACTCTTGACCAGACAAAAGGGTAGGATGGCCTCTCCCACAGGACACAGGTCAGGAGTCAGATGGGAGATCTCACGATGGTAAACTCCAAGCTTAAAATGACAAGCATTTTGTAAATAAGATTCTCCAGTTTCAGATTCTTCTCTGTGTTCTTTCTCCTGTGTAATTCCATATCTTTAATACAGTCTTATTTAAATGCCTCCAGTCTAGCCTCAGCTGTGCTGTGGGTAAGGAAGGATTACATGTCCATATTTTAGCTGCCAGAGAAGGCATTCCAGTCCACCATCCATGCCTTAAGCCAGGGTGAAGATGGGAAAAGGCAATGAGTGAGACATGTCTTAGAAAACGTGTTTCTCTCAAAGGTCAAGGGCAGGTCATCAGTCAGGCTCTGCTGCTCCACCTTGCATAGTGAGGCATCCTTTATTAGCACCCTTCAGGGGGCTGGTGTTGATTTGATTACAGAGTCCCTTCTTTGTAGCCTCAAGTATGTTTAGACCATCAGATAGTTGAAAAATAAGCATCTTGAAATACAAATGAGACCAGGAAAAGGACGGTAACTCCTGAAGGCAAAAAAGCAAACCAACTAATATAAAGACAGCCTTCAGGCTTACACAACTGTCCCTACCTGTCTGTTTTCAGAAGGGGTGATTTATCAAAAGGTCATGAAAATGACCACCTTAGCGGGAAGATAAGTGCAAAGTGCAAAGCAACATTTCTTTTTAAGTCTACAGCAAAACCAAACAAAAAAATGTTCTAATGTAATCACTTGTTCAAAAAAAAAATAGAAAAACAAGTATAATCAGTGTCATTAGTTTTTGTGTTTTTTTTTTAAAAGACCAACATTGTAAAAGATGATCTAATTCAACCCTTGGAATAACTGCTCTCTGTAAACAGAAAGTAATTTCATAATCAGATGCATGCTATGTTTATAGAAATTTTTTTTTGTTGTTTACAGACATTTTAATCAGTATAAGCATGAAGTGGACCGGATTGCAAGTCTCTCTTCCCTTGCCTCAATAAAAAGCACATTAGTACATTCCTAAATAGCTCTTCTTTTATTTTCTTTGATTGTTTTATATTTATTTTATTTTGGGGTTTTGCATATATCCTTGTAAGTCAGTTAAACTATGTTCTGGAAAAAAAAATGGAGTATAAGCAAACAAAAATTATTATCTCTCAATACCTTTTCTTTCTGAAATTACTTTTTCTCTTACCTTAGGTTGTTTGCAAAGGTAGCGACAAAGTTCTCCAATGTACTGAAACACAGTCACATTATACTTTCTGCAGTCATTCCAAAACTGGCTTGCTGAGAATTTCTTCCTTAACACACAAGTGGCACCTATGAGAAAAGGCATAAAAAGGCACAAGGGAGAAAATTCAAGGGCAGAATTAACATAAAACACAAATGACGTTGCTCCGTCCAGAAGAGTTTTGCTCACTTTCAAGGCTTTTATAATCTATCAGCGGCCATTTATATCAAGCTCATTTGAAAACATTAATCTTACAGTCCAATAAATCTTCTAAAAATATTCATGCTGTAATTCTATATTTGACTGTAGATATGCTTCTTACAATACATGGGATGAAAGAAGCAGTCAAAATAAACAGGACAATTATAAGTAGTAGAGAATGAATATAGATAAGGGTCATCCTTCTTCACAGAGACCAAGAATATTCACTTACTTTTGACCTTGAATATATACATAGTATTTATTTTTAAAAATTTTAAAGTAGCCTCATATATTTTGAGGTTGAGTTAGCAAGGTAGAATTAGTAAGAAAGCACCAACAAAAAGGTTCATTGATGACTGGAGAACCTAATTTTAACAACCTAATTTTAATAACAATTTTAAGTCATATGAATATGTTCCAAGGAAAATGCTAATGTCTTGACCTTCATCTTTATTTACTGTGGACATTTATCACATTCTAAACATACTATTCTACAAAATTACTTTATAGTATTTTAGATATATATATATATATATAAATCATGATGAGTGATCTCTAAAAATTATTTCTGAGTGAGCTAGTAACAGACACATAATCTCAGCATGATTATCAGTGGAATATACTGAGTTGTCAGTTCCACTAAATGACTTGTTGGATATCTGGAGTACAACGTTTGCAAAGATAACCTCAATAACTCCTCCTCTGCACTTACCTTCACAATGTGAATTTGACACTCTTTCTTTCAAGAAGTGGGGTCTATTTCCCCACTCGTCAAATCTTGATTCTGAGCTGGCTTGTGACTTGCTTTGATCAGCAAAATGCAGATAAAATGATCCATGTGACTTCCAAAGCTAAGACTTAAGAAATACTAGGCTTCTGATTGGGAAAGCTCCTACCTCCACTTAAGGAGGCAGGGCTTGGCCACTAAACAGTGAGAGATCACATGGAGAAGGAAATCTTGTCACCAGCCCGTTCCAACCACAAGGCCAAATTCCCACAGCACTGCTCTTTCCAATGGGTGATGAAGCTGTGTCCTTTTAGTAAACATTTTATAGCTGTATAACACGCACACAATTACTCTGAATTCTACCAATAGCATTTCAAACTTTAATGAAGACAAGTTCTAATTATTAGACACTGTGAAAACGTATTCAAACAGACAATGAAAGCGTACCTAATTCAATACATCCACCAATTCCCACAAGAGATGCGGCACTATGATACAGAGGAAGAGTTATATAAATGATGTCATCAGGAGTACAACCAAAAGCCCATAATCCAGTAGAACTCTTCATAGCTGCCAGATGACAAATCATAGCTGCTTTTGGTAGACCTGGAAGAAAAGGAAAAAAAAAAAAAATGTAACAGAAAAGATACTGTGTTGGTATCAACTACAACAGCAACCGAGACAAAGATACATCAAAATGGTCTATATGCTTGGTAAAAGGGGCCATACAAATGCCATCTATGAGTTTAGCCAATCTCCAGAATCTTGGATCTATCCAGAGGATTAAAACTATAAAACTATATAAGACTTTGAAATCTCAGTTCAGTTCAGTCGCTCAGTTGTGTCCAACTCTTTGTGACCCCATGAATCGCAGCACTCCAGGCCTCTCTGTCCATCACCAACTCCCAGAGTTCACCAAACTCATGTCCATCGAGTTGGTGATGCCATCCAGCCATCTCATCCTTTGTCGTTCCCTTCTCCTCCTGCCCCCAATCCCTCCCAGCATCAGGTTCTCCAATGAGTCAACTCTTCGCATGAGGTGGCCAAAGTATTGGAGTTTCAGCTTCAGCATCAGTCCTTCCAATGAACACACAGGACTGATCTCCTTTAGGATGGGCTGGTTGGACCTCTTTGCAGTCCAAGGGACTCTCAAGAGTCTTCTCCAACACCACAGTCCAAAAGCGTCAATTCTTCAGCGCTCAGCATTCTTCACAGTCCAACTCTCACATCCATACATGACCACTGGAAAAACCATAGCCTTGATTAGATGGATGTTTTTTGGCGAAGTAATGTCTCTGCTTTTGAATATGCTATCTAGGTTGGTCATAACTTTCCTTCAAAGGAGTAAGCGTCTTTTAATTTCATGGCTGCAGTCACCAACTGTAGTGATTTTGGAGCCCAGAAAAATAAAGTCTGACACTGTTTCCACTGTTTCTACTGTTTCCCCATCTATTTGCCATGAAGTGGTGGGACCGGATGCCATGATCTTCGTTTT
>NW_011490160.1:22705-23344 GCF_000754665.1 Bison bison bison | reverse complement strand
TTCATCAAGAGGCTTTTTAGTTCCTCTTCACTTTCTGCTATAAGGGTGGTGTCATCTGCATATCTGAGGTTATTAATATTTCTCCCGGCAATCTTAATTCCAGCTTGTGCTTCTTCCAGCCCAGCGTTTCTCATGATGTACTCTGCATATAAGTTAAATAAGCAGGGTGACAATATACAGCCTTGATGTACTCCTTTTCCTATTTAGAACCAGTCTGTTGTTCCATGGCCAGTTCTAACTGTTGCTTCTTGACCTGCATATAGGTTTCTCAAGAGGCAGGTCAGGTGGTCTGCTATTCGCATCTTTCAGAATTTTCCACAGTTTATTGTGATCCACACAGTCAAAGGCTTTGGCATAGTCAATAACGCAGAAATATATGTTTTTCTGGAACTCTCTTGCTTTTTCCATGATCCAGCAGATGTTGGCAATTTGATCTCTGGTTCCTCTGCCTTTCTAAAACCAGCTTGAACATCTGGAAGTTCACGGTTCACGTATTGCTGAATCCTGGCTTGGAGATTTTTGAGCATTATTTTATTAGCGTGTGAGATGAGTGCAATTGTGTGGTAGTTTGAACATTCTTTGGCATTGCCTTTCTTTGGGATTGGAATGAAAACTGATCTTTTCCAGTCCTGTGGCCAC
>NW_011490160.1:22053-22605 GCF_000754665.1 Bison bison bison | reverse complement strand
ATACATGACCACTGGAAAAACCATAGCCTTGATTGATGGATGTTTTTTTGGCGAAGTAATGTCTCTGCTTTTGAATATGCTATCTAGGTTGGTCATAACTTTCCTTCAAAGGAGTAAGCGTCTTTTAATTTCATGGCTGCAGTCACCAACTGTAGTGATTTTGGAGCCCAGAAAAATAAAGTCTGACACTGTTTCCACTGTTTCTACTGTTTCCCCATCTATTTGCCATGAAGTGGTGGGACCGGATGCCATGATCTTCGTTTTGTGAATGTTGAGAAATACGCCAACTTTTTCACTCTCCTCTTTCATCAAGAGGCTTTTTAGTTCCTCTTCACTTTCTGCTATAAGGGTGGTGTCATCTGCATATCTGAGGTTATTAATATTTCTCCCGGCAATCTTAATTCCAGCTTGTGCTTCTTCCAGCCCAGCGTTTCTCATGATGTACTCTGCATATAAGTTAAATAAGCAGGGTGACAATATACAGCCTTGATGTACTCCTTTTCCTATTTAGAACCAGTCTGTTGTTCCATGGCCAGTTCTAACTGTTGCTTC
>NW_011490160.1:13125-21908 GCF_000754665.1 Bison bison bison | reverse complement strand
CATGAAACTGTTCCCTTGGTATTTCTAATTTTCTTGAAGAGATCTCTAGTCTTTCCCATTTTGTTGTTTTCCTCTATTTCTTTGCATTGATCACTGAGGAAGGCTTTCTTATCTCTTCTTGCTATTCTTTGGAACTCTGCATTCAGATGCTTATATCTTTCCTTTTCTCCTCTGCTTTTTGCTTCTCTTCCTTTCACAGCTATTTGTAAGGCCTCCCCAGACAGCCACTTTGCTTTTTTCCATTTCTTTTATCTAGGAAGCTTCAAAGAGCCATATTTGCTATAAAAATGCCCCAATTACACAGTTTTTTCTCTGGTTTGACCTATGTACTGAATAAAACTAAGGTTGCCACGGGATTTTTAGTGAAAGCAGCACATGTGACTGCAAACCCCAGTCTACAGTGACCTCCGGACACTCTTCCAGAGTGAGCTTCATGTCTGCCTTGTTGCTGCACCTGCTTTGACATTTTCTGACAGCCTTTGTGCTTCAGTGTCATCAACTGGAAGAGACTGGTCTCAGACACAAAATTGGCATGGCCTTGCCTACAATCCTAACTAAAATTCCTTTATTAAGTTTTTTCAAAAGAAATTTCTGCGGCTCTTTATGATAGCTAGGCATCTCACAACCTGAAAGAGTTCCTTGTCCTCCACATGGATAGAGAATCCCTCCAAAATTTCTTGTCAAAGCCATTATAAAGATTTTGAGTGAGACTAGCATCCTTGATTCTTCATACTGTAATTGCTTTTCTCATCTTCGTCCAGAAAATCTAATATTTATGCATTTTCTGCCTCTGAGAAGTTCCTACCTGCTGATCTTCAGTTACCATATTCTGTACATTCCATATTGTTCCTGATCTCATGGCAGCCCAGCTTTAAAAATAATTTTTCAGGTGGAGGTGTGTCAAAAAATGAAGGATGCTTTATCTAGTTATTTTTCACCTGTGTGCTTATGTCACTCCTGTAATGCGCTTTAGTAACAAACAAATTACTCATGTTTTGGTTCCTTTTTTGGTTAGTTTTAAGTGAATAATGATCTCATTAACTTATTATAAAAGTTATTATAAATTATTTAAGGTACTCAGACTTTTTGATAAAGGAGACAACAGATAGGAGCTTATCCAACAGTGAAAATGATCAAAGGTTCATGAAGCTTAAAGTTTTAAAGAAAGAGCCAACAGAATAAATGAAGCTTGTTAAAACTGCAACTTAGAGTCTCTCTTGGAAGAGTTGGTTCATTACCATACTAAAGCCTTTGAAGGGCCTAACTGTACAAAAATGTTACTGTTTTTTTCAATGGTGTTTCTCAAACCCCTGTGGTCATAAAGCACCTCTTCAAGTTTAATTTTTTTTCTTTGTAGACATGAAGGGATATGTGTGGCACAAGCTTGGAAAAATGCTTCCTTAGATGGTCTCTGAAATCCTCTGCTTTTCTAACCTTCTGTGGATCCCAAGCATTAAAACTCCACACGCCCACAGATGTGGGGAGACCACTGTGATGTGGTCCAGGCATAAAGGTGGGAGTGAGGCTCTGTCCACTGAATTGGTGATTAGCAGGAAGAAGGAAGAAGATATGCTAGTAAGAGAAAACCAATTTATGAGTAGGGATGAAAAAATCTGGGAATCTGGGGATGATTTTGGAAAAGGGAAAGAACCCCTAAGATTAAGCAGGCAAGACAAAAGGAAATAAACTTAATGGTGATTGCAACCAGTCCCAGTGCAGCCTGGAAGGCAGGTCCATCTTTTTCCTCCTTCCACTGCTTGCAGGAGTGGCTGACCACAAGGCTGCTGTCCAGGGTTAAAAAGCCTTTCCTGGAGATCTTGAGGCACCTAATGAAACTCAACGAGCCACCTCGGAAGTAGATACTGGCAGACTGAACACATACATAGGCCCTTAAAGCAAAAAAGAATGGAATTGGAGGTGACAGCAACACGATTTTAGAAAGGCAGGTGGACAACTGACACATCAGACCCAAGAAGACAAGCCTTGAAGAAAGTTGATTTGCTCCCACAAAGTCCCAGCAAGGCTCAGAAACTTGGGGACTAGGTACCTCCCAGAGTGGAGTATCAATATGGAACTATAAAGAGGGAGCTAAATGGGAGTTCTGTTTAAGAAGCAATTCCACCAGTCACAAATAAGGGAAGGCTCTCTTGCTCATCAAGATCTTACAGAATCTCCCAGGTCAAAGACACGAATGGTATAAAAATTGACCTCAGTTTTTCCTTACTCAGAGACATTCTAAGTTTGTCCCTAGGTTGATGAATATAATATTTTGGTGAGCTTCACAGTAGCAAAATGATTAGGAAAGGTTTGATGTCATCCAAAGGGCTCCCATACAACCTGCTTGAAAGGGCCAGTGAGCAGACTCTGCTCCCATCATTTTTAACTTTTCTAAGTCTCACTTCTTTACATCACTCCCTAACTTGCATCAATACTTACTTCATTATCAACATTATAAGATTTTTTGTTTGAGAAAATCTGCTTGATTTTTATGATAATAGGCAATACTAATATAAATTCTCATGATCATTACAACTACTATCACTTAATCCAGCTCTGGGTTTTGAGCTGCAAAACATCAGTTTAGAGAGAGAGAGATCAAGGAAGAGAGAGAGAGAGATGCTTTTAAATAAAAAACATCAATTCAATCTTTAATGAGGCTCAACATGAGACAGGCTAGGATCTGGGGCCTGTGATCCTTTCCTTGGGCTGCCTGCACCTCAAGTGACAGAATAGAAGAAACTATAAGGGACTAAAAACCGCTGCATGTACAGTTGAGGCAATTATGAAAAACATGCAAAAGGGGCACAAATCAACTGCCATTTCTGAGGTGCCAGGAGCAAAAGGAGGTTACTGTCCCTGATGCCTGTAAACAGCACCTCCAAGGGGGTGGGCAGACCACTTAAGCTACCCCTGCAGCCCCGCCCAACAATCCACCCCTACCCGCACCCCATTTTAGGAACCAGCCTGCCCTCCCTAGTTAGGGAGCCAGCAGGAGCGCTTGTTACTTGTTTTTACTTCTCTGTGCTGAGGCAGCATGAGTCCCAATCAAGCCTTGCCTGAATTCCTCATCTGATCCCTTTCTGTTTTCTATTGATTAAAGAGTCCAAGGATCCTAGTCTGTAGCAAATGTGATTTTGCTACATTTTTTGACAGTTTTGTATTTATAAAGCATGACATCTACTGAATGCCCAATTCTGTATGTTGCTTTGTTCTCTATAAGACCCCAAGTTGCTCAGAACTTTAAGCTAAAGAGAGGTGATATTTGTGTAACTTTTCCTGTATAGGATCATTCACAATCCAAATTTGAAAGAATGTCAATAAATGCTTTTTACATTTTAAAATGTAAAAAATAAAATGAAATTACCGCACCAGATTGCTTCCCCCACACTGGTAAAGATCTGATATGTATTCTCTGGAAAAAGATGAGCCTCTGGAAACATCAGGAAGGAGAGAGACTGAACATATCACGGGAATAAGAGAAAGTGGGCATCCTCCTCCAGGTCCTTTTTTATAGTTTACTAGTTTTCCCTTCAAGGTTCTGGTCTGAGGAATATAAAGCACCTAGAAGTAAAACTGATAGTCATGAATCTGCCAAGAAAACGTCCTGGACACTGAAACTAACCAGCTCACAATCCCACTCAGTCACACAGAGCTTCCAGTTAGGATTTGGTTTGTTTTGGTATGTGTGTTTTGACGGCTAAACTTTAAACATGAGCAGCCAAAGGTCAACAGATATTTGAGGAAATCCTCTAAAGAACAGAGGTCACTGTAAAATAAAAGGTAAAAGGTCATTAGAGAAAATAGAGACAAGGTAGAGAGGAGAAATTTTTAAAAAAAATATTAATATTCTGAGAGGTATGAGACAATGAAGTATCAAGAATACAAAAATAACATGCTACAAAATGAGAAATATTCAGAGAACATAGAGCTAAAATATAAATCTCTCAAAAAGTAAACCCATAGGTAAGAGAAGGAAAATAGGATAGAAAAGATGAGAAAATTAATAATAGTTCAGGGAGGCCAAGCTTTAAAAAGTTAGAGATCCAAAGATAAAAGAATGAACAACAACAAAAAAAAATAATAGAAGGAGAGAATGGGCAGAAAAACATAGAAATAAAGAAAAGAATATGCAGACATCTTTAAAAAATTTTTCGAGTACCTAGAATTGCAAGACATGAGTTTCTAGATTTAAAAGGCTGACAAATTTACCAGCAAAATGGATAAATAAGACTAGTCCCAGTACAAATAATCTTGAAATCATAGAATACTGAAGGCTCATGAAATTCTAAAAATTCCTCCCCTTTGCCACCCACCACCCCCACCCCTGCCAAAAGAAAGAAAAACAACACCAGGTTGACGTAAAGGATATGAAAGCAGAAGAAAAAGACTTCTCAATATATATACTGGAAGACAGAAGGTAAAAAAAGCAATGCCTTCAAACCCCTGCACCAATATAATTTCTTAACTAGAAAAAAAAACATTCAAGCATGTGAGAACTTCAACTTACCTACTAACAAGCAGCTGCTAAAATAAGTGCAGTGATAAAATGAAAAGTAAACAAAGGAAATAAATTTAGAATCCAAGAATCAGGGGATTGGAAAGAAGGTCTGAAGGGAATTCTCAGGGTGATGGTGAGAAATGAACCCAGGACATGTCAAGATTGAAATCGTAGGGAGGAAAGCTTTGCAAAAGATGTGATCGAGAATTGACGTATATACACTAATACATATGAAACAGAAAACTAATGAGAACCTGCTGTATAGCCCAGGGAACTCTACTCAATGCTCTGTGGTGACCTAAATGGGAAGGAAATCCAAAAATGAGGGAATATATATACACATCTAGCTGCTTCACTTCACTGTGTAACAGACACTAACACTACAATGTAAAGCAACTATGTTGTCATTGTTGTTCAGTTGCTCAGTTGTGTCGGACTCTTTGCAGCCCCATGGACTGCAGCATGCCAGGCCTCCCTGTCCTTCACCATCTCCCAAAGTTTGCCCAAGTTCATGTACATTGCATGGGTGATGCCATCCAGTCATCCTCTGATCCTTCTTCTCCTTCTGCCCTCAGTCTTTCCCAGCATCAGGCATTTTTCCAATGAGTTGGCTGTTTGCATCAGAAGACCAACATACTGGAGCTTCAGCTTCAGCATCCGTCCTTCCAATGAATATTCAGGGTTGATTTCCTTAAAGATTGACGGGTTTGATCTTCTTGCTGTCCAAGGAACTCTCAGGAGTCTTCTCCAGCACCACATAAGGCATCAATTCTCTGGCATTCTGCCTCCTTTATGGTCCAGCTCTCACAACCATACATGACCAATGGGAAGACCACAGCCTTGACTACATGAACCTTTGTCCACAGAGTAATGTCTGCTTCAACACATTGTCTAGATTTGTCACAGCTTTCCTGCCAAGGAGCAAGTTTCTTTTAATTTCATGGCTGCAGTCACCATCCTCAGTGATTTTAGAGCCCAAGAAGGGGAAATCTGTCACTACCTCCACCTTTTCCCTTCCGTTTGCCATGAAGTAAAGGTACTGAAGACGCTTACTCCTTGGAAGGAAAGTTATGACCAACCTAGATAGCATATTCAAAAGCAGAGATATTACTTTGCCAACAAAGGTCCACCTAGTCAAGGCTATGGTTTTTCCCGTGGTCATGTATGGATGTGAGAGTTGGACTGTGAAGAAAGCTGAGCGCCGAAGAATTGATGCTTTTGAACTGTGGTGTTGGAGAAGACTCGTGAGAGTCTCTTAGACTTCAAGGAGATCCAACCAGTCCATTCTGAAGGAGATCAGTCCTGGGTGTTCATTGGAAGGACTGATGTTGAGGGTGAAACTCCAAAACTTTGGCCACCTCATGCGAAAAGTTGACTCATTGGAAAAGACCCTGAAGCTGGGAGGGATTGGAGGCAGGACAAGGGGACGACAGAGGATGAGAGGGCTGGATGGCATCACTGACTCGATGGACATGAGTTTGGGTGAACTCCAGGAGTTGGTGATGGACAGGGAGGTCTGGCGCGCTGCGATTCATGGGGTCGCAAAGAGCTGGACATGACTGAGCAACTGAACTGAACTGAAATGAAAGGGATCGGATGCCAAGATCTTAGTTTTTTAATATTTAGTTTTAATCTGGCTTTTTCACTCTCCTCCTTCACCCTCATCAATAGGCTCTTTAGTTCCTCTTCACTAAAGAACTAAAGAGGAACTAAAGCAACTATACCCCAATCAAAACAAAATAGAACAAAAACAACAGAAAGAACATAGGCTTGACAAAATACAGACAAGCTTTTCAATGTCTAAAGGTGAGTTACTTTTTGATAGAAGGATGGGTACAAACTGGTCATAGATGTAGAGAAAACTAAGCAAGCAAATGAAAAAACAGATGATCAATTCCAGATTGGGGAGAGTTTTACATGAAAGGAAACAAATATAATTTTATTATACTATAGAAGGCAGCTAGAAATAGTTATGATACTGATAACTATCAAACTATCAATACTAAGTTATGATATGGATAACTAATCAAACCAATATTTATGATGAAACAATATATAGAGTGATGTCAGAGAGAGAAAGTATGTGTATCAGAGGAAAAAATCTGAGTTGGAGGGAGAGAGTGGTAAAGAAAGAAGATAAAATTTTCATCTTCCATTGTGGACAAGCAGTACCTATTTTTTGGGGGTGCACCTATGAAGTACCCAATAAAATTCTCAAGCTATTTAGATATATGGAGATGATTACAGAAAGATCTGTGCTGGTGAAGACTCTTGAGAGTCCCTTGGACAGCAAGGAGATTACATCAGTCAATCCTAAAGGAAATCAACCCCAAACATTCAATGCAAGGACTGATGCTGAAGCTGAAGCTCCAATACTTTGGTTATCTGATGCAAAGAACCGACTCACTGGAAAAGACTCTGATACTGGGAAAGACTGAAGGCAGGATGAGAAGGGGTGACAGAGAATGGGATGGTTGGATGGCATCACTGACTCAATGGACATGAGTTTGAGCAAACTGCAGAAGATGGTAAAGGACAGGGAAGTCTGGCATGCTGCAGTCCGTGGGGTTGCAGAGTTGGACACGACTTAGTGACTGAATGACAATAACAAGAAAAATACTGAATGCAATTGGTTTGAGAATAGGTTAGCAGGGTACTTCTCTCTAATATTTCTAAAACTATTAGCATTTTCATCTTTGTACTGTATAACTTTAATATGAATAAATATCAAATAAAATTAATAGTGCTTTTGCTTTCAGCCTGCTGTGCAAATGTATCAAACACTGGTTTTAATCTTCAAGACAGGAGCTGTTAATAGTCTGCTCCCCACTATTCTCTTTGGGGTGAGGAGGGTTGCAGGGAGAGGAGAGTGGTAAAGACTGTTTTGAAGACCAGAGTCACTTTTTATAAGAAAACAGCATAAAGACAAATTGTCAAGTACCTTCTGTTGGAAGTTTTCAAAGATAATTTCCAAAATTTTATTGTCTCTTTCAAAGTTAAGTCAGGTCATCTTTATGCTGACAAGTTGATACATATTAGCATTTCCCAGTTCATTTATAAGAGCTGTTTTAAACAGAGTAACAACAACAACCTGAACCATGAACTTCCTGATGTTCAAGCTGGTTTCAGAAAAGGCAGAGGAACCAGAGATCAAATTGCCAGCATCCGCTGGACCATCAAAAAAGCAAGAGAGTTCCAGAAAAACATCTATTTCTGCTTTATTGACTATGCCAAAGCCTTTAACTGTGTGGATCACAATAAACTGTGGAAAATTCTTTAAGAGATAGGAATACCAGACCACCTGACTTGCCTCTTGAGAAACCTGTTCCCAGGTCAGGAAGCAACAGTTAGAACTGGCCATGGAACAACAGACTGGTTCCAAATAGGAAAAGGAGTACATCAAGGCTATATATTGTCACCCTGCTTATTTAACTTATACGCAGGGTACATCATGAGAAACGCTGGGCTGGAGGAAGCACAAGCTGGAATCAAGATTGCCAGAAGACATATCAATAACCTCAGATATGCAGATGACACCACCCTTATGGCAGAAAGTGAAGAGGAACTAAAAAGCCTCTTGATGAGGAGAGTGAAAAAGTTGGCTTAAAGCTCAACATTCAGAAAACTAAGATCATGGCATCTGGTCCCATCACTTCATGGGAAATAGATGGGGAAACAGTGGAAACAGTGGCTGACTTTATTTTTCTGGGCTTCAAAATCACTGCAGATGGTGATTGCAACCATGAAATTAAAAGATGCTTACTCCTTGGAAGGAAAGTTATGACCAACCTAGACAGCATATTAAAAAGCAGAGATATTACTTTGCAAACAAAGGTCCATCTAGTCAAAGCTATGGTTTTTCCTGTGGTCATGTATGGATGTGAGAGTTGGACTATAAAGAAGGTTGAGCACCAAAGAATTGATTCTTTTGAACTGTAGTGTTGGAGAAGACTCTTGAGAGTCCCTTGGACTGCAAGGAGATCCAACCAGTCCATCCTAAAGGAGATTAGTCCTGGGTGTTCATTGGAAAGACTGATGTTAAAGCTGAAACTTCAATACTTTGGCCACCTGATGTGAAGAGCTGATGCTGGGAAAGATAGAGGGCAGGAGGAGAAGGGGATGACAGAGGATGAGATGGTTGGATGGCATCACTGACTCGATGGACATGGGTTTGGGTGGACTCCGGGAGTTGGTGATGGACAGGGAGGCCTGGTGTGCTGCGGTTCATGGGGTCGCAAAGAGTCGGACACGACTGAGCGACTGAACTGAACTGAACTGAACAACA
>NW_011490160.1:8973-13025 GCF_000754665.1 Bison bison bison | reverse complement strand
GATAACCCTGTATGCAAGACAGCAAAAGAGACACTGATGTATAGAACAGTCTTTTGGACTCTGTGGGAGAGGGAGAGGGTGGGATGATTTGGGAGAATGGCATTGAAACATGTATAATATCATATATGAAACCAATTGCCAGTTTAGGTTCGATGCAGGATACAGGATGCTTGGAGCTGGTGCACTGGGATGACCCAGAGGGACAGTATGGGGAAGGAGGTGGGAGAGGGGGTTCAGGATGGGGAACACGTGTACACCCATGGCGGATTCATGTTGATGTATGGCAAAAGCAATACAATATTGTAAAGTAATTAGCCTCCAATTAAAATAAGTAAATTTAAATTAAAAAAATAAATAAAAGATAAAACGTAAATCTCAAAAAAAAAGAAATAAGTACCAAAACTTTTGAAGTGAAGTGAAAGTCGCTCAGTCAAGCCCGACTCTGCAACCCCATGGACTGTACCCTGCTTTCAACACATCTCAGTTCAAACTCCTGGTCATCTTCAAATTAATTACAAAAGTTTATTCAAACTACCATTAATACCATTCAATTTTTCTCAGAATCAATTAAGTTTAACATTTCTTTTGAATTCCCAGGTAGTTTCATTATTCTTTGTGTCGCAAAGAGTGTGTGTGTTGTTTACCTGATAAAAGGAAAGTTAGTTTCTTGATTCATATTTGTAACCTCCCCCAAACGTGCAAAGATCTCAAGATTTCCTATTTCTCACATGTTCCAGTCAACCCAAGGAAAACCAGGAGAGCTTACTACAGGTTTTTCAATGGTAGCTCTATACTTGGATTGTGTTTAGGAATTAACATTTTATACAAGAATAGAGAAACCTGTTTTAAAGTAGACTAATGGATTTTTTAATTCAGAAGGATGATTACAAACATTTAAACATCTTTTCATTTATATATCAGGCATCTAAGGGAGGCTAGCAAAGATCCTGCCAAAGAAGCAGTCCAAATTTCACACTCTGAGTAACTGGGCTGGATCAAGTCTTCAGATATTCCAGTGCCATTTGTACTACCAAACTTGAAAATCTTTCCACTTGCAACAATGGCCAAGTGAACATGGTGACTTGCCAAGCTAAAGGTAAAGCTATTACATTTTCCATCCAAGTTTGAGAGTTCAAAGATCTAAAAAAACCCAGGTTTTCTTGGATACACGCTTTCTCAGATTTTTGGTAGCTATGAAACTGAGCCCCACTAAAACCAAATTCTTTTACGAACTCTCTATCCAAAGCTTTTTTCCCTTTCTTGTCCCCTCTGACCTCAATCCCCAGGGAACTGAAAGGTAATCAACCAGCATCAGATGACTAAATGCTGTTGCTGATGACATAGATAAAGCACTAAAGTGATTATCACAGCTATTGTTAACAGATTGTTTCTCCAGGGCAAGATGAGCTCACAGACCCTCAAGCCATGGACCACCTTGCCAGAGAGTTGTAAACCAGAGTCATCCTGACTCCCCAAATTGTCACAGAACTGTCACAAGATGATGACTAACCCTAGCTTCTTTATTCTTCTCCTTTAAGAAACCCCCAACTCAAAGGTCAAGTTGAAGTGGATCTGAGGCTTGGTGGGCTGCAATAAATCCTTATTTTTCTGCAATCTCCTGCTATCAGAGTTTGGCTTTCTATACCTTGGGTACTCAAGTCCTTTGCTCAGTTACAGCTACACACGGCAAAGATTTGTCCAAACCGGTTGCTTTTCAAATATAATACACTGCATTCTTTTTAAGTTTCACGAACAAATGGATCATACCTGTTGTTCCAGAAGTAAAAATATAAAGATAAGGAGTCTTGGTGTTTGAGATAGCATGGTGGCTGCGTGGCACATGACAGTCAGATGCTGTGCTCAGTTTTTCTTTGAGTGAAATTATGCCTTGTGGAACAGAGTCTTTCATTGCCCAAATGCTGATACCTTCTGGGAGTCTTGGAAGAATGTCTTCTATAGTTTCTAGAAAACCTAAAAATCAAAGGATTAGGAATAAGTAAATAAGACATAAATCTCAAACCACTCATCTTGTGTGTTCTTTTGCCTGTTGGAACAGGGATGAAATGTAAATACAATGCCAACTTCCTTTTCACATTGGATAAGTAACATCCTAGCCATTTTATGATTCTGTTTCAACATGACCAACTTAAAGGAAAATCTAGTTATTACCTAATTTCATCAATGCAAAAAACCCAATTCAAACTGAAATTTGGAGATCCCATTATCCAGGCTGTGTTTTTTTTCCCCTCAATTTTTAAAATAAAACTCTGTTTCTGTAATTTGCCTTAAATTTAAATTCTGGACACTGCCCTGAACATCTGAACATTCTTTCTGAACATTCTTTCTGAAATACAACTCAGTATCTCATTATTCTAAAAAGCCATCTGTCTGTCACTGCTCAGCTCCACTGTAATGCAACAATCCAAGAGAAACATCTGACTGCTCCGGAAGCACAAGATTCCAGATTATGGATTCACAAGAGTCTGCCTTAGATGCCATTTCAGAGTGAAAAGTTAAAGGAGGAGATTTAGAGACGCTCTTTCCTCTGGATCAGAATTATTAAAGGTAAAAGGTCTTTGAAAGCAAAAGAAGGAAAAGAACACTTTCCAGAAAAGGTGGCAGGATTCACAGTGTACAGTAGCAGTGCGATCCAAGGCCTCAGTAGAACCAGCATCAAGCAAAAAAGAAGTCAAAAGAGTAGAAAACTGCAAGCGCAGGTGTCTTCAGGCCTGAAGAGCTAAGGCGTCTTCACAGTATCAAGGGTCTGGGTTGAAGTCCAGGCTTGAGAAAGGCAAAGGGATACTCATCTCAGGAATCATCTACTGTACAGATAACTAAAGCGTGATTGTATAGGGGAGACTGTGTTGAGGACCTCTGGGAGACTGACTAGACCTTCTTAATCTGACCTGCAATGTAGGAGACACTGTCATCTCTCCAGGACAATACTGGTAGAAAAGGAGGGAGCTGGAAGGTGGGTGCAAATCCTTGAGGAGGAAATATTTAGTGTGAGGGTACCTGGCACTCTATGGGACACAAAAGAAGCAGAGCATCATCATTCCTGGATGACGTATAAGTGAGTGAGGCATCTTTTTTTTTTTTTCCCTAGAGTAGACAGACAAACAGTTCTTAATATTCTTTAAATTCTTTTAAAATGTAATGCTCCCTTCCTTTAACATGGATCTTTAACCATGTCCTCTTTCATGTTCTACATGGGTGCTGCAGTTTTATTTTTTGAGATAAAAGGGATTTCTGAGTGCTACATTATTTATCTTAAAATCTATGTTAACATCCACAGGGACATTAAGCAGTGGCCTTTTGGAGTTAATGTGAGGAATGCTTAAGATCACCAGCAACCACCAGAAGTTATGAAGACGACAGGGAAGATTTTTTTTTCTTAGACCCTTCAGAGGGGACATGGGCCTGCAGATACTTTGATTGTATACTTTTAGTCCCCATATCTGAAAGGGAATGAATTTTTGTATTTTAAGCTTACCCAGTTTGTGTTATTTTATTACAGCAGCCCTGGGAAGCTAACTCAACCAAGGTCACAAGTTGGTGAATAGAACTGTTAGTCTAACCTAAGTCTAACTAACTCTAAAATCTATATATTACCTCATAAATGAAGCCAATGATAAAAAATACAACTAAATGTAAAATATACCCTGGTCAGAATGGTAAAGTCCACATAATTATAGACCTGTCCATCTAAGTACTTTTTAAAAATACTTTTTAAACAAGAATTAAAAAATAATCACTAGATATATTCTATTTTAAAGTTAAATTCAGGGTGCTGCATTAAACATATTTCTGGAAATGTAAAGAAGTGTCTGGTTCTTTCAAAAAGCTATCTGTCAGTCCTGACTCAGGTCTACTATAAATACAAAACATTTGGAAAAAAACTCATGATTTACTTCCTCAAAATCTATAATCCAGATTGATTACAAAGAAGCAGCAAGAGAAATATGTCAAATTGGACTAGGAAACTCACAAGAAAACTAAGGAAACACAGAAAAATGGTAAGGAGTTGACATGTTAGGATTGGGGAGGCAAAT
>NW_011490160.1:6498-7107 GCF_000754665.1 Bison bison bison | reverse complement strand
CAATATCCACAAATCAACCAATGTAATACACCACATTAACAAATTGAAAAATAAAAACCATATGATTATCTCAGTAGATGCAGAGAAAGCCTTTGACAAAATCAAACATCCATTTATGATAAAAAACCCTCCAGAAAGCAGGACTAGAAGGAACACACCTCAACATAATAAAAGCTATATATGACAAATCCACAGCAAACATTATCCTCAATGGTGAAAAATTGAAAGCATTTCCCCTAAAGTCAGGAACAAGACAAGGGTGCCCACTCCCACCACTACAGTTGAGCATAGTTTTGGAAGTTTGGGCCATAGCATTCAGAGCAGAAAAAGAAATAAAAGGAATCCAAGCTGGTTTTAGAAAAGGCAGAGGAACCAGAGATCAAATTGCCAACATCTGCTGGATCATCGACAAAGAAAGAGAGTTCCAGAAAAACATCTATTTCTGCTTTATTGACTATGCCAAAGCCTTTGACTGTGTGGATCACAATAAACTGTGGAAAATTCTGAAAGAGATGGGAATACCAGACCACCTGATCTGCCTCTTGAGAAATTTGTATGCAGGTCAGGAAGCAACAGTTAGAACTGGACATGGAACAACAGACTGGTTCC
>NW_011490160.1:4592-5420 GCF_000754665.1 Bison bison bison | reverse complement strand
GACGTGAGTCTGAGTGAACTCCGGGAGTTGGTGATAGACAGGGAGGCCTGGCATGCTGCGATTCATGGGCTCACAAAGAGTCAGACACGACTGAGCGACTGATCTGATCTGATCTGATCTGAAATTGGAAAAGAAGAAGTAAAACTCTCACTGTTTGCAGATGACATGATCCTCTAAATAGAAAACCCTAAAGACTCCACCGGAAAATTACTAGAGCTAAGCAATGAATATAGTAAAGTCGCAGGATATGAAGTCAACACACAGAAATCCCTTGCATTTCTATACACTAATAATGAGAAAATAGAAAGAGAAATTAAGGAAACAATTCCATTCACCATTGCAACAAAAAGAATAAAATACTTAGGGATATAGCTATCTAAAGAAACAAAAGACATATATATAGAAAACTATAAAACACTGGTGAAAGAAATCAAAGAGGACACTAATAGATGGAAAAATATACCGTGTTCATGGATCAGAAGAATCAATATAGTGAAAATGAGTATACAACCCAAAACAATCTATAGATTCAATGCAATCCCTGTCAAGCTACCAACGGTATTTTTCATAGAGCTAGAACAAATAATTTCACAATTTATATGGAAATACAAAAAACCTTGAATAGCCAAAGCAATCTTGAGAAAGAAGAATGGAACTGGAAGAATCAACCTGCCTGACTTCAGGCTCTACTACAAAGCCACAGTCATTAAGACAGTATGGTACTGGCACAAAGATAGAAATATAGATCAATGGAACAAAATAGAAAACCCAGAGATAAATCCACACACCTATGGACACCTTATCTTTGACAAAGGAGGCAAGAATATA
>NW_011490160.1:0-477 GCF_000754665.1 Bison bison bison | reverse complement strand
TGAAAGTAAAAAGGGAAAGTGAAGTCGCTCAGTCGTGTCCGACCCTCAGCGACCCCATGGACTGCAGCCTACCAGGCTCCTCCGTCCATGGGATTTTCCAGGCAAGAGTACTGGAGTGGGGTGCCATTGCCTTCTCCAGAAACTAAAGACTACAAAGCTTAAAATGCTTTGACTTTCAGGGAGTCATGATTCTAACATTTAGCAACACTGATATAAAATAACATAACCAGTAACTCATTGATATATCTACTGCCAAAATCAGCTACCAGAAGAACAGCACGGGGACAATTCCTGGGCAAAAACAGGCAAGTAAGTAAACAGTTACTGAATGCCCCTTGTGCACCTTAAAGTTTTTCATTAGATTGATCACCTATTCATTCATCCAGACAGTAATTACTTATTGAGCATCTCTTTTACACTAAGTTCTAAGAATTTAGCAGCAAACAGAACAAACTTCCTCAGCTCAAAGAGCTTACA
>NW_011490159.1:4647-5276 GCF_000754665.1 Bison bison bison | reverse complement strand
TCGTTTGATGAATTTGTGGGGGAGAAAGTGGTCTCCCCATCCTATTCCTCCATCATCTTAGGACCCCCCTAATTTTTATTTTAATGCATCTCATTTTGTGTTTATTTCATTTTGTACCTTTTAAATATCATTTCAGGCAACTTACTATTTGTTATTTTAAATTGAGTTTATCTTTTTTTTTCAGAATAATCCCTAATTTTCAATTTGTCTTGTCAACTTTACACTGATCCTCACCTAAATATAAAGGAAATCCAGTTATCTGACTATATTCAACATGCTTATAATTTTCCTGTCACACACAAATTTCCTTAGTAAAAGCATAGATGGAAAAGACAGCCAATATGTAGAAATTTTTCAATTAATTGTGACGTGCCAAACCACACATAATTATAAATTATTCATAGCTCTTTTTACAAAACATTATTTTCTGTTTCTTTTTTTAAAAGAAAAGTTGTGTATTTTGAGGTGGAAGTAGTGACTTTATTTATGTCATGTCTCATTTCACTCAACTCATTTATTTAGCATTTGGTAGTG
Organism: Bison bison bison; assembly: GCF_000754665.1. NCBI lineage: Eukaryota > Metazoa > Chordata > Mammalia > Artiodactyla > Bovidae > Bison > Bison bison. The sequence goes on along the minus strand of NW_011490159.1, from coordinate 4,742 downwards.
GGGATTCAGAAATGGCAACCCAGTTCAGTGTTCTTGCCTGGAGAATCCCAGGGACAGGGGAGCCTGGTAGGCTGCCGTCTATGGGGTCACACAGA
>NW_011490159.1:0-418 GCF_000754665.1 Bison bison bison | reverse complement strand
TTACTTTGTTGTTTTGGGTTCGAGTTTATACACCTTTTCTGTGTTTCCTGTCTAGAGAAGATCCTTTAGCATTTGTTGAAGAGCTGGTTTGGTGGTGCTCAATTCTCTCAGCTTTTGCTTATCTGTAAAGCTTTTGATTTCTCTTTCATATTTGAATGACATCCTTGCTGGGTACAGTAATCTGGATTTTAGGTTTTTCTCTTTCATCACTTTAAGTATGTCCTGCCATTCCCTTCTGGCCTGAAGAGTTTCTGTTGAAATATCAGCTGTTATCCTTATGGGAATCCCCTTGTGTGCTATTTGTTGTTTTTCCCTTTCTGCTTTTAATATTTGCTCTTTGTGTTTGATCTTCATTAATTTGATAAACTTGTGTCTTGGGGTGTTTTGCCTTGGCTTTATCATGTTTTGGACTCTCTGG
>NW_011490158.1:15643-16514 GCF_000754665.1 Bison bison bison | reverse complement strand
ACTTGTTAAAGAGATTGTCTTTTCTCCATTGTATATTCTTGCCTCCTCTGTCAAAGATAAGGTGTCCATAGGTGCATGAAAATATCTCTGGGCTTTCTATTTTGTTCCATTGATCTATATTTCTGTCTTTGTGCCAGCATGTAGTGTCTTAATGACTGTAGCTTTGTAGTATAGTCTGAAGTCAGGTACGTTGATTCCTCCAGTTCCATTCTTCTTTCTCAAGATTGCTTTGGCCATTCAAGGTTTTTTGTATTTCCATACACATTGTGAAATTATTTGTTCTAGTTCTTTGAAAAATACCATTGGTAGCTTGATAGGGATTGCATTGAATCTATAGATTGCTTTGGGTAGTATACTCATTTTCACTATATTGACTCTTCTGATTCATGAACATGGTATATTTCTCCATCTATTTGTGTCCTCTTTGATTTCTTTCACCAGTGTTTTATAGTTTTCTATATATAGGTTTTTTGTTTCTTTATGTAGATTTATTCTGAAGTATTTTATTCTTTTCATTACAATTGTGAGTGGAATTGTTTCCTTAATTTATCTGTTTTCTCATTTTTATTGTATAGGAATGCAAGGAATTTCTCTGTTAATTTTATGTCCTGCAACTTTACTATATTGATTAGCTCTAGTAATTTTCTGGTGGTGCCTTTAGGGTTTTCTATGAAGAGGATCATGTCATCTGCAAACAGTGAGTTGTACTTCTTCTTTTCCAATCTGGATTCCTTTTATTTCTTTTTCTTCTCTGCTTGCTGTGGTTAAAACTTCCAAAATTATGTTGAATAGTAGTGGTGAGAGTGGGCACCCTTGCCTTGTTCCTGACTTTAGGGGAAATGCTTTCAATTTTTCACCATTGAGGATAATG
>NW_011490158.1:12185-13212 GCF_000754665.1 Bison bison bison | reverse complement strand
GTGAGTGGGGTATTAAAGTCTCCCACTATTATTGTGTTATTGTTAATTTCCCCTTTCATACTTTTTAGCGTTTTCCTTACATATTGTAGTGCTCCTATGTTGGGTGCATATATATTTATAGTTGTTATATCTTCTTCTTGGATTGATCCTTTGATTATTATGTAGTGTCCTTCTTTGTCTCTTTTCATGGCCTTTATTTCAAAGTCTATTTCATCTGATATGAGTATTGCTACTCCTGCTTTCTTTTGGTCTCCATTTGTGTGAAATATCTTTTTCAGCCCTTCACTTTCAGTCTGTATGTGTCCCTTGTTTTGACGTGGGTTTCTTGTAGATAGCATATATAAGGGTGTTGTTTCTGTATCCATTCAGCCAGTCTTTGTCCTTTGGTTGGGGCATTCAACCAATTTACATTTAGGGTAATTATTGATAATAGTATGATCCTGTTGCCATTTACTTTGTTGTTTTGGGTTCGAGTTTATACACCTTTTCTGTGTTTCCTGTCTAGAGAAGATCCTTTAGCATTTGTTGAAGAGCTGGTTTGGTAGTGCTGAATTCTCTGAGCTTTTGCTTGTCTGTAAAGCTTTTGATTTCTCCTTCAAATGGCAACCCACTCCAGTACTCTTGCATTGAAAATCCCATGGACGGAGAAGCTTGGTGCAGGCTACTGTCCATGGGGTCGCAAAGAGTCGGGCATGACTGAGCGACTTCACTTTCTTTCTTTCATTTTCATATTTGAATGAGATCTTTGCTGGGTACAGTAATCTGGGTTGTAGGTTTTTCTCTTTCATCACTTTAAGTATGCCCTGCCATTCTCTTCTGACCTGGAGAGTTTCTGTCAAAAGATCAGCTGTTATCTTTATGGGAACCCCCTTGTGTGTTATTTGTTGCTTTTCCCTTGTTGCTTTTAATATTTGTTCTTTGTGTTTGATCTTCGTTAATTTGATTAATATGTGTCTTGGGGTGTTTCACCTAGGGTTTATCCTGTTTGGGACTCTCTGGGTTTCTTGGACTTGGGTGGCTATTTCCT
>NW_011490158.1:11306-12085 GCF_000754665.1 Bison bison bison | reverse complement strand
CCCACTCCAATGTTCTTGCCTGGAGAATCCCAGGGACGGCAGAACCTGGTGGGCTGCCATCTATGGAGTCGCACAGAGTCAGACATGACTGAAGCTACTTAGCAGCAGCAGCAGCAGCAGTACGTTATAAAAATGAAAATTAATGGGGTAATAAAGAACTTAAAAATGAAAGGAATTTAAAAATCATAATAGTAAAAATGTATCTAGAAATTTCTCTGGAGCTGTTGAGGGCAGTGTGGGGTCAGTTTCAGATAGTTCCTTATTCCAGCTTATATTTCTTCTCAAGGTCTATAGGCCCCTTCCAATGCTTAGTCAATGCTAACTACAGGATTTTACTCTGTTGCACCTGTTACTTCCAGAGTGGCTCGCTCTTCTTTGTTTATTTTGCCTTCGTCTGCAACCTCTTCGGTGTCTAATTTCTGCCCTGAAACAAGAGGGCAAAGGTGGTCACTTATTTAGGCTCACTTGTTCAGTTGTGCTGTGAGAAGGGAGGAACACTGCAAATAAATATCACTGGTGTGTTTGGGGAGTGCTCACAGTGTATGGACCACACTGGGTTTGACCTAGCTTATGGCACCTGTGCTTTCCCAGTCTACACTGCTCAGGCTCCATGTTCCTCTGAAGGGCAACTGTCCAAAGCATGCCCTGGGTTGCATGCACTTCCCAGATCTAAGCCGCTCAGGTTCAGGTTCTTGGGTACTCCACAAAGGCACAGACTCAGTTGGGTCTGTGTTTTGTGCCCTTCCCAGGTCCGAGGAGCTCAGGTGACCAGGTGTTTG
>NW_011490158.1:10247-11206 GCF_000754665.1 Bison bison bison | reverse complement strand
ATCATCTTTACTATCATTATTCTGAATTCCTTTTCAGGTAGACTCCATATCTCCTCCTCTTTTGTTTGGTTTTGTGGGCCTTTATCATGTTCTTTTACCTGCTGAATATTTTTCTGCCTTTTCATTTTGTTTAGATTGCTGTGTTTGGGTTGGCCTTTCTGTATGTTGGAAGTTTGTAGTTCCTCTTTATTGTGGAGGTTCCTCGCTGTGGGTGGGGTTGGACGAGTGGCTTGTCAAGGTTTCCTGGTTAGGGAAGCTTGCATCTGTGTTCTGGTGGGTGGAGCTCAATCTTTTCTCTCCGGAGTGCAATGAAGTGTCCAGTAGTGAGTTTTGAGGTGTCTATGGGTTTGGTGTGACTTTGGGCAGCCTGTGTTTTAATGCTTAGGGTTATGTTCCTGTATTGTTGGAGAAATTGCATGGTATATCTTGCTCTGAAACTTGTTGGCTCTTGGGTGGAGGTTGGTTTCTGTGTAGGTATGGAGGCTTTGGGATGAGCTTTTGTCTATTAATGTGCCCTGGAGTCAGGAGTTCTCTGGTGTTCTCAAGTTTTGGGCTTAAGCCTCCTGCCTCTGGCTTTCAGTCTTATTCTTACAGTGGCCTCAAGACTTCTCCATCCATACAACACTGATGATAAAATATCTAGGTTAATGGTGAAAAGATTCTCCACAGTTAGGGATACCCAGAGAGGTTCACATATAATCAGAGTTATATGGAGAAGTTATGTGATTAACTCATATAATCCAGAGTTTAATGGAGAAGAGAAGAGGGAGGAGGGAGATAGAGGTAACCAGGAGGAGAAGAGGGGCAGTCAAAAGGGGAGAGACCAATCTAGCCGGTAATCAGTTCCCTAAGTGTTCTCCACACCCCAGAACACCCAGAGAGATTCACAGAGTTAAGTAGAGAAGAGAAGGGGGAGGGAGGAAATAGAGGTGACCTGGGGGAGAAAAGGGAGAGTCAAA
>NW_011490158.1:5241-8076 GCF_000754665.1 Bison bison bison | reverse complement strand
ACATATTCTTTTTTTTTTTTTCCCTCCCAGTTATGTTGCCCTCTGAGAGTCCAAAACTCCCCACAGACCCGCTGATGAGAGGGTTTCCTGTGTTTGGAAACTTCTCCTCCTTCATGACTCCCTCTCTGGGATGGGTCTCTGTCCTTAACTCTTTTGACTCTCTTTTTGTCTTTTATATTTTTTCCTACCTCCTTTTGAAGAGAATGGGCTGCCTTTCTGGATGCCTGGTGTCCTCTGCCAGTGTTCAGAAGTTATTTTGTGGAAGTTGCTCAGCATTCAGATGATCTTTTGATGAATTTGTGGGGGAGAAAGTGGTCTCCCCGTCCTATTCCTCTACCATCTTAGTACCGCCCCCTTTTGAGCATTTTAATAGCCTATAGATCTATTAAATTTATTTTCAGACAGCAGCAGCATTTAAAAAATTACTTCCCTTGTCCCCCTCTTGCCTTGTTACACTTTAACTTATACAAAATGATTGTCACACACAGGTCACATGGTAGGGAGCCCAAGTCTACCTACTAACTAATTGGAATGTCTGTGTAACCCATCAGACAGGCAAATTTCCACCAAGGTCTGTCTCTTAAGTTCGCAATGATGTGAATATGTTCCTGAATACAAGGAAAGAAAAACATTTGTCTCTAAGGGACAGATTAATTTTTATCTCTTCAAATAGTTTTTTTTATTAAGGTTTACTGGGTTTATTTTTTCTGCCTAGCTGAAATGTTTGTGGTTATTTCACTTTCAAATACAAGATATTTTGTAGTTAAATTAGCACTTTCTTCAGTGGGAACTGGGGCAGATGAAATTAGCTTTTCTATTCAACTATGTAAAATGTTTTTTCATGTGGAGGTATAATTATACATCTGAATGCAATATGAGTCAATAAGGTATTATATCTATCTCCTTAAAGAAAATGAAAAAATTTATTACTTAATAAAATAATAGCCTTAGGATTTAAGAGACTAATAATCCAAATTAATTATTTATTTATTCAGTAAGTCATCAAAATTTGTATTAAGCCTACTATGTGTCAGTTTGGAGATACAGTAGTGAAAAAGACAAAATCTGTGATCCCACTGTCTTTGTAGCTTAACTCATAAAAAAGCCATGACCTAGAGACCATAAAATATCTGGGGAGTTCTGGTATGAGGTAGGATTGAATAAGCAGCTCCACTCTGTGTCTCCTGCTGAATACAGCTATAAAACTTGGACATAATGTAGAGCAGTTATTTGAGGGCTCTAAAATATAAACAGTAGTGTGCAGAAGGGGAAGGAAGATCAGAATTAAAAGTGGCACAGAACTGGCAGTTAGTTTACAACTGTTTCTTCTTGAGTATTCCCCAGTATGAAGATAATGCACCTTAAGACCCAGAAGCAAACTCGGGGTGAAGAGGGAGAGCTCTATGTGAGGACCTCTGTTTTTGACTCTAGGAGCAGGAAACAAGTCTCTTAATGCTCAGCACTGGGCAGTCTCCCACTTATTTTTTCTTTCCTCCATTCTCTCATGCCTCAGCCCAAGCAATCCTAGAGCAGCAGATGTGAGCCTAACAACAAGAACACACTAAAACATTGAGAAAGGGGATTCTTTGTCTCTGATGGAAAGAGCCAAGATCCCAAGAGGTTGGGAGTAAACTCTTTTTGACATTTTTCTTTCTTTGTACTTCTGTCACTTGGCCCTAAAATGCAACAGAGGTGGCAGGAAATGTGTGGCAAAGTAAGATGAATAAACCCACAGTTTTCTGGCTACAGTACCATCAAAAAAGAGCACCAGGATACCAGAAAGTCCTGGGGAGATGATAGAGACAGGAATTTGGGAAAGTAGTCTCTTAATGTTCACTGAGTTCCCAGACTCATCCATGACTGTGTGTGCACACATCTAATCTGTGTAGCATGCCATAGACTTGGAAGACTGAACAGGTAGACCACTGCCTAGGTCCCAGACTGGCCACTGGGTGGTGCACATGAAGGACAGGTCCAAACAGCACTGAAAAGTCTTTGAAATTGAAATAGCTGTTGAAACTGCAGTCTATAGAAGGCTAATCAAAACTTGTGGCCTGAACCCAACTGGGTCGATTACCTCCTAAAGCAATAACAAAAGTTCTCTGTATGATGGAAACATGATCTGAAGTCCTATAACATGATATTCCAAATGTTTAGGATAAAATGAAAAATTACACAGCATCCAAAGAAACAGGAAAATCTTACTTGCCTAAGAAAACAGAATCAACAGACACCGACATTGATATTACACAATTGTTAGAATTCTCTGACAGTTACTTTAAAGCAACTGTTATATAACTGCTTTAATTAGTTGGATGGCCACTCTTGAAGAAAAATAGAAAGACAGAAATGACAGCAAACAAATGGAATTGAGGAACAGATGGAAATTTTAGAATTGAAATTTAAAATAACTGGAAGAGTTTAATAGAATGAAAATTAGAAAAAATCTTAATTTTTAGATAGGTCAGTAAAAATTATCCAATTTGAGCAGTTAAGTTTCAAAAAAGATGAAAAAGTAAACAGAATGTCAGAAATCTCTGAGATAATAAAAGAAGAGTTTTTATGTCATTGGAAGCCCAGAAGGAATGAAAAAATAATGAGGTGCATAAAAACGTTTGAGGAAATAATGGTTAGAAACTTCCCAGATTTGTCAAAAGACATGAACCTCCTATAGATTCAGAAGTTCAGGAAACTTAAAACAAGATAGTCAAAGAAATACAACCCCAGACATATCATAATCAAACTGCTGAAAGCTAAAGTCAAAGAAAGAATCTTGAAAGTACCCAGAGAAAAACATAACACTCAGGAACAATTATTCATTTGAGAGCTGATTTC
>NW_011490158.1:1784-2904 GCF_000754665.1 Bison bison bison | reverse complement strand
TCCACTCCAGTACTCTTTCCTGGAAAATCCCATGGATGGAGGAGCCTGGTAGGCTGCAGTCCACGGGGTTGCAAAGAGTCGGACACGACTGAGCGACTTCACTTTCATGCTTTGGAGAAGGAAATGGCAACCCACTCCAGTGTTCTTGCCTGGAGAATCCCAGGGATGGTGGAGCCTGGTGGGCTGTCGTCTATGGGGTCACACAGAGTCGGACACGACTGAAGTGACTTACGAGCAGCAGCAGCCTTGCCCATCAGAAGAAAAACAAACAAACAAACAAACAAACAAAAACTCAGGACAAATCTCACCCTATATGAAGCTTACACAAACCACTGGACCAACCTTATGAGGGCAGAAACCAAAAAGAAGAAAGAATTCAACCTTGAAGTTTGAGAAAAGGAGACCTCAAACACAATAAGTTTTTAAAAAAAAAAAGAGAGAAAAGGCAGAGAAGTGTTGCACAAATGAAGGAACAAACTAGAAGCACTGAAGTCCAAATAAATGAAGAGGAAGCAGGCAAACTACCTGAAAAAGAGTTCAGAATAATGATAGTAAAGATGATCAAAAACCTTGAAAACAAAATGGAGAAAATACAAGAATCAATTAACAAAGACCTAGAAGAATTAAAGAATAAACATACAGAGAAAAACAACACAATTACTGAAATTAAAAATACTCTAGAAGGAATCAATAGCAGAATATCTGAAGCAGAAGAACAAATCAGTGAGCTGGAAGATAAAATGGTAGAAATAACTTCTGAAGATTGGATGCAATCTCAAAAGTGACAGAATGATCTCTGTTCACTTTCAAGGCAAACCATTCAATATCATGGTAATCCAAGTCTGTGCCCCAACCAGTAATGACTTTATTTTTTTGGGCTCCAGAATCACTGTGGATGCTGACTGAAGCCATGAAATTAAAAGACACTTACTCCTTGGAAGGAAAGTTATGACCAACCTAGACAGCATATTCAAAAGCAGAGACATTACTTTGCCAACAAAGGTCCATCTAGTCAAGGCTATGGTTCTTTCAGTGGTCATGTATGGATGTGAGAGTTGGACTGTAGAGAAAGCTGAGCGCCAAAGAATTGATGCTTTTGAACTGTGGTGTTGGAGAAGAC
>NW_011490158.1:1138-1684 GCF_000754665.1 Bison bison bison | reverse complement strand
CACAAAGAATGAATATTAGAAGTAGCAAGAGAGAAGCAACAAGTAACATACAAGGGAAAGCCCATATGCTTAACAGCTGATCTTTTAGCAGAAACTTTGCAGGCCAGAAGGGAATGGCAAAATATATTTAAAGTACTGAAAGGGAAAAATCTACAACCAAGATTAGAGTACTTGGCAAGGATCTCATTCAAAATTGATGGAGAAATAAAAAGCTTTTCAGGCAAGCAAAAGTTAAGAGAATTTAGCACATCAAACCAGCTTTACAACAAATGTTAAAGGGATTTATGTAGTCAGGAAATACAAAAGAAGAAAAAAATCTACAAAACCAACCCCAAGCAATTAAGAAAATGGCAACAGGAGTATATATATCAATAATTACTTTAAGTGTAAATGGATTAAATGCTCCAACCAAAAGACAGTCTCACTGAATGGATACAAAAACAAGACCCATATATATGCTGTCTACAAGAAACGCACTTCAGACCTCAAGACACATATAGACTGAAAGTGAGAGGATGGAAAAACATATTCCATGCAAATGGGAAG
>NW_011490158.1:897-1038 GCF_000754665.1 Bison bison bison | reverse complement strand
CTGCATTTATTCCTTTGTTTGCCTTTCCTACTGTTCTTTTCCCCTTGTAGTTAAACTTTAATGTATATAAATCTTCTTCATCTATCTCTATCTAACTTTGCATGTCTATTCTTTCTTTCCTTTCCTTTCCTCTCAACATAT
>NW_011490158.1:0-797 GCF_000754665.1 Bison bison bison | reverse complement strand
AAGGAAAGTTATGACCAACCTAGACAGCATATTCAAAAGCAGAGACATTACTTTGCCAACAAAGGTCCATCTAGTCAAGGCTATGGTTCTTTCAGTGGTCATGTATGGATGTGAGAGTTGGACTGTAGAGAAAGCTGAGCGCCAAAGAATTGATGCTTTTGAACTGTGGTGTTGGAGAAGACTCTTGAGAGTCCCTTGGACTGCAAGGAGATAAGTCCTGAATGTTCATTGGAAGGACTGATGTTGAAGCTGAAACTTCAGTACTTTGGCCACCTGATGTGAAGAGCTGACTCATTTGAAAAGACCCTGATGCTGGGAATGATTGAGGGCAGGAGGAGAAGGGGATGACAGAGGATGAGATGGTTGGATAGCAGCACTAACTCAATGGATATGAGTTTGGGTAAACTCCAGGAGGTTGTGGTGGTCAGGGAGGCTTGGTGTGCTGCAGTCCATGGGGGTCACAAAGAGTTAGATACGACTGAGTGGCAGAACTGAACTGAACTTCTGAAGGGCAGAATAAAGTAAAAAGAATGAAAAGAACTGAGGATAGTCTCACAGACCTTGGGACAATATCAAATGGACCAACATTCGAATTATAGGGGTCCCAGAAAAAGAAGAGAAAAAGAAAGGGTATGAGAAATTTTTTAAAGAGACAATAGTTGAAAATTTCCCCAACATGGAAAAGAAAATAGTCAAGTCCAAGAGGCACAAGGAGTCCCTTACAGGATAAACCAAAAGAGAAACATGCCAAGACACATAATAATCAAACTAACAAAGACTAAACACAAAGAATGTAT
>NW_011490157.1:5033-5356 GCF_000754665.1 Bison bison bison | reverse complement strand
TAATGGGATTGATGGGTCATATGGTAGTTTTATTCCTACTTCTTAAAGGAATCTCCCTACTGTTCTCCATTGTGGCTGCGTCAATTTGAATTCCTGTCAGGAGTGTAGGAGGGTTCCGTTTTTACCACATGCTCTACAGCATTTATTATTTGTATATTTTTGTGTGATGGCTACTCTGTCCTTGGAAGAAAACTTATGACCAACCTAGACAGCATATTAAAAAGCAGAGACATTACTTTGCCATCAAAATCTGCCAAGTCAAAGCTATGGTTTTTCCAGTAGTCATGTATGGATGTGAGAGTTGGACTATAAAGAAAGCTGAG
>NW_011490157.1:0-812 GCF_000754665.1 Bison bison bison | reverse complement strand
TGTTGATTTGAGTCTTCTCCATTCTGTCTTGATGAACCTGGTTAGTTGTTTGTCTGTTTTTTTTGTAAATAATTTTTTTTATTTTCTCCCTCATTTTTTTTTCATTTATTTCTGCTCTGATCTTTGTTATTTCCTCCCTTCCACTAATTTTGAAGTTTTTTGTTCTTCTTTTTCTAGTTGCTTTAGGTGTACATTTCGATTGTTTGTTTGTTACTTCTCTTGTTTCTTGAGTAAGGCTGGTATTTTTATAAACTTACTTCTTAGCACTGCTTTTATTGCATCTCATAGCTTTTGAGTTGTGTTTTCCTTGTAATTTGTTTCTAGATAGTTTTGCTTTCCTTTTTTATTTCTTCAATAATGTGTTGGATATTCTAAAGCATAGTATTTAGCTTCAGTGTAGTTGTGTTTTTTACAGTTCCCTCTCCCCTTGGTTGATATCTAATCTTATAGTATTGTGTTCATAAAAGATACTTGAAAAGATTTCAAATTTTGAAAAATTTCAGAGGCTTGATTTGTGACCCAAGATGTGATCTATCATGGAGAATGTTCCATGTGCACTTGAGAAAACAGTGAAATTTACTGTTTCTGGATAATATGCCTTATAGATATCAATTACTTCCAATTGGTCCATGTGTTTTTTAATGCTTGAGTTTCCGTACTCATTTCCTCTCTTGATGATCTGTCCATTGGTGTGAGCGGGGTGTTAAAGTCCCCCACTATTATTGTGTTACTGCCCATTTCCACTTTATCAGTTCAGTTCAGCCGCTCAGTTGTTTCTGACTCCTTATGATCCCATGGACGCCAGGCTTCCC
>NW_011490156.1:26105-26675 GCF_000754665.1 Bison bison bison | reverse complement strand
GGATGGGCGGTGAGAAAGTGGAGGCATCCAAAATCACAATGTGTTTGAAAAGTCTTTATGTGAAGAAGAGCAGAGGAAATGAGTGTTGGTTGCTGCTGCTGCTAAGTCTCTTCAGTCGTGTCCGACTCTATGTGACCCCATAGACGGCAGCCCACCAGGCTCCCCCGTCCCTGGGATTCTCCAGGCAAGACCACTGGAGTGGGTTGCCAATTCCTTCTCCAATGCAGGAAAGTGAAAAATGAAAGTGAAGTCGCTCAGTCGTTGGAGGAGGATATAAGAGAGAAAATTCTTCCATTTTATAAATAGGGAGATGTGAAAGTGTTTTTATGTTGATGTGATTGACCTTGGAGGAATTGATCTTGAGAAGGCAGAAAGGATGGCACTCAGAGCTCAACTGGAAGTGATGGCTTTGGATGGGAGCAGAGGTGCTGTTGCCTTGTAAAAAGAGTGAAGACGCTGAGACGTTCCATCAGTGTGGAGGATGAAAAAGATAACCGTCTGATTGCTTCCCTTTCACTCATGAAGTAGGAGGCAGACTCAGCAGCCAAGAATGTGGTGGGTGGTGAGAGT
>NW_011490156.1:24682-26005 GCF_000754665.1 Bison bison bison | reverse complement strand
TAAACTCCCTAGAAATATATATTAAGCTTCAGTGTATTAGGCTTTCTTGAATTGCTGTTATACATTTAATATAGGAATGGTCAGCAAAGTTGTGTGGATTTTATTTTTTTCCTGGAAATTTTAAGCTGCTTGGGTGAAAATAGTCAAAGATTAGAGATCACTCTGCCAAGTGAGTAATTAAGACAGTGAGAGAGTCCAAGGGAGTTGGTAGCATTTTTTTAAGGAGCAATTGTAATAATGAACCATAGAAACCATGCTGGGTAAGGAGAGACATTTGGAGTGGATTTGCTTTTCCCTTTACTCTTTTTGAAGGTGTAATTTTATTTCATCCTGGTCACAGTACAGAAAAGGTCATATTAAAATTTAGAACAAAATGCCTTCTCATTTCTTGGAATGGAGTTGAATAGGGAGAAGCCAGCACTAGATTCTATGCATGATTCGTAGGAATAAGAGGGAGACTAAGCCCTCTGGGAAGAGCTGATGATTCAAGATCTAGGGAAGTCTAAAGAAGAATTTTCCTGGAGTGGCTGATTCAGTAGTGAAAGCTAGAAGTGCTCCAGTATGTCATGATCACATGATAGGTAATTTTTTTTTCATTTTTTTCTGAGCTCTCTTTCTGCCATAGAGGAGGAAAAAAATGTATTCTTCCTCTATTCATCTTAGGATCATTGGCTGGAGCCCTGAAAATTAGAGCCCTGAAAAAGATGAACAAAGGAAAACACACAGAAATTTTTAAAAGAATGCAAGACATGTACACGTGGTAATACACTGTGATGAGTAACTCAACTGGATCATTAGAACTTGAGCTTCTTTAGCATCTTATCAAAGAAAAATAATTTTGTAGAGATGTGACAAGACAAAGTAAAAGGACTTTGAGCTTCTAAGGGTGGCAAATTGTTGGAAGGCAAATATATGGGAAAACTAATGGTAGAGAAGGGCTAGTTTTAGCAAAGTTTGTTATAAGCATTCCTCTGATGTTATCTCTGGGCTGACAAAGGTCTAGAGTTGTCTCTGGTCATTAACTTGTGTATTTCCTGGCAGTGAAGGGAGAAAGGACATCTTCACAAATTTATGTCTTGCTTTAGGCAAATAAAAGGAGGGCGGAGAGCTTTTCTTATATCTGCTTTTCCTCAAATGTCTTTGTTTCAAAATAATAATATGGCAAAGTGACATACTTTGGGTAGGCATATTCAGCTACCCTTCATTACCAGGCTTCCATAAAATGTAGTGCCTGCCAATAATAAGTTTAAGAACTATATTGGTGCTTATTGATAGGAAAGAAAAGGAAGGGCCCCAGTGACCCAAGATATACTGGACTATGAG
>NW_011490156.1:20896-21911 GCF_000754665.1 Bison bison bison | reverse complement strand
TCCTCCCTATAAAAGAAAAGCTATGTGCCTCCCATTTGAGATACTTACAGATCATTTGGTCAATATTTTCCCTATTGCAATAGTTGCCCTCCTCTTATTGCAAGTCTTTTTCAAATAGTCTCTCCTTACCTAAGTTCACATTTGTTTTGTTTTGTTTTTTAATTTGACACTGCACTGGCTATCTGTTTTTAACTCAATGATTTCCTATAAATAAATAACGACATTTATGATCGTAACCCTCTTTCCCCTACATCTGCATTTTTGCACCACTCCTTGAAGATAAGTGAGTGAAGTCGCTCAGTCGTGTCTGACTCTTTGTGACCCCGTGGACTGTAGCCTACCAGGCTTGTCCATACATTGGATTTTCCAGGCAAGAGTACCTGAGTGGGTTGCTGTTTCCTTCTCCAGGGCATCTTCCTGACCCAGGGATTGAACCTGTGTCTCCCATATTGTAGGCAGATGCTTTACCTTCTGAGCCACCAGGGAAGGATTTTCCTTAAAGATTGGAATATAGCAAAACAAAGAATCAGGGTAGATATGAAGAAGAATAGTCTAGGCATCAGTGGAGGATAGGAACCAGATATATCAAATAAAAATTTTCCCTCAGAAAACCTAGTATACATTTTAGTACTGTGTTAGCGCCAAATTCAGAGGAACCTGGCAGGCTACAGTCCATAGGGTTGCAGACTCAGACACAACTTGGCATGGCACAGCACAGGGCCAAGTTCATATATCAAAATTGGACACTATGAGGTTATCTTGGGTCTTTCTCAGACACTGACATCTTAGGTGAGCTTTTAATTTGCTTTTAGCCTAAATGTTAACCTAATCTTGGGTTTTCCTGATGGCTCAGCAGGTAAAGAATCCATCTGCAATGCAGGAGACACAGGAGACATGGGTTTGATTCATGGGTTGGGAAGATCCCCAGGAGGAGGAAATCGCAACCCACTGTGGTATTCTTTCCCGAAAAATCCCATGGACAGAGGAGCCTGGTGGGCTGCAGTACATGGGGTCA
>NW_011490156.1:20234-20495 GCF_000754665.1 Bison bison bison | reverse complement strand
ACATAGAACAACTTGTGATAAGACCTGAAGCATGAAAAAAATTATCCAAGGCTCTCTGGTGTGTAAAACCTTGTTAATAATTCTTTTAAATTCTGAAAATTCTATTAATAGATTTTAATTTGGGGCTTCCCTGGTAGCTCAGCTGGTAAAGAAGCCACCTGCAACGCAGGACGCCCTGATTCAATTCATAGGTTGGGAAGATCCGCTGGAGAAGGGATAGGCTACCCACTCCAGTATTCTTGGACTTCCCTGGTGGCTTAG
>NW_011490156.1:18644-19811 GCF_000754665.1 Bison bison bison | reverse complement strand
AAAGTATGAAAAATCATTTTCCTTTGCAGATTTTAAAGTTATAATTTATTCATAAAAAGTCACTATTTTGGTGATGTATTACATGATGCTATATAATATCATATGTATCAAAAATGTTTTCCTTAAAATTTCAGATTGGTGGTAGTATTTTTTAAATTGTGATAAAACACACATAACATAAATTTTATCATCTAAATGAAGTTGAAGTATACAATTCAGTAGTGTTAATTATCTTCACTTTGTCATGCAACCAATCTCAGGAACCTTATCATCTTGCTAAACAGGAACTCTTTATCATTAAACAACTCCTCATTTCCCCCTCTGCTAGCCCCTAACAACCACCATTCTACTTTTCTGTGGCTGTGAGTTTGACCACAAGGCTATCTTGGAGATATTGTAGGTTTGGTTCTACACCACTGCAATAAAGTAAATGTTGCAATAAAGCAAGTCACACAGTTTTTTGGTTTCCCAGTGCCTATAAAAATTATGTTTACACTCTATTGTAGTCTTTGGAGTGTTCAATAGCATTACATCTAAAACAGTGTACATACCTTAATTAAAAACACTTTATTACTAAAAAAAGCTGAACATCATCTGACAATACAAGGTTGCTGCAAACCTTCAATTTGTAACCAAGAAAAAAACCCAATATTTTTGAAGTGCAATAAAATGAGGTATGCCTGTATTCTAGATAACTCATATAAGTGGCATCATACTATATTTGTCTTTTTGTGACTGGCTTATTTCACTTAGTGTAATGTCCTCAAGATTCATCCCAAGTCTGTATCAGAATTTCCTTTGATTTTAAAACTGAATAACATTCCATTGTATGTATGTGGCCTTTTTTGTTTATCTGTTCATCTGCTGATGGACATTTGGGTTGCTTCCACCTTTTGACTATCGTGAATAAAACTGCTATATAGATGGTAGTATTTTCAACCAGAGGTAGCACATCCCTCAAGGGCAACTGGAAACATGTGGGAGGTTTTTGGATGTCACAGTGACTTGGGTGCTACTGGCACTTTGTGCCCAACTGGCAAGGATGCTAAATATCATGCAATATTTAGAACACAGATGATTCATATTAAAGAACTGTCCTGCTCAAAACATGCCAATAGCATCCCCATTGAGAAATTCTAAGTAAGTCAAGTTGTTGCTAACCTACTG
>NW_011490156.1:15265-18544 GCF_000754665.1 Bison bison bison | reverse complement strand
CAATTCTTCCGCAGAATCCAGGGAGTTTTAAAGCTAGAGTGCAGCTGGTCTTCTCTTAATGTGCATGATAATACTCTTATCTTTATAGTTGAATCTAAGCCTCTGCCTTTTGTGGAGTAAAACTCTATAGCACAGAGCTTTAGGGCCAGGCTTGAGTGCATCTGTTACTATATGATTTCTGTTACAATGGTAGCATGTAATGTGTGAGGAAAGAAGAAGCTATTAGAATACTTCTTGACTGGGTAAAAAACATCTCTTCTATCCCTACAAATAAACAAGGAAGCATCAGGCATGCACGGGATCTAAAATAATATAAAAACATGAAATTAAACCATGGTACCTGGATATGGGAATGGGAAGCAGTGTGTCTGTGCCGTTCATATGCCGCTCCAGTTTGATGTACTATTTAAAAAATAATAATTCACCTTCAGAAAAATTTTTTTCAAATAAGAACTTCTCAAAAAAATAGACTTTTCTTATGTGTGGGTTTTATGATACTGATATCCTTAGCTGTCTTTGTATTAAATTTCATAGGATTACATTCATAAACAAAATAGTTCCACCTGTTTTTAGAACTGTAAAAATGAAATCATGTTGAATATGTTCTTTTATGTCATGTTTCTTTTGCTCAATAATATCTTAATAATATTAATCCTTTTTAAAAAGATTTGTTGAGGAATTTTCATAATCACTGGAAATAGCTCTCCTTTTTTTGGATAGGTTTAATATGTAACATAGGGGATTAGAGCCCAGTATTGAATATGTAATTCTTGCTTTTCACTCCCAACTCCAATAAATGGAGCATGATATATAAATCCAGTAAGAAAATTATCAAAGGAAAATATGATCAGGAAGTTACTGTAGGAAAAGCTATCTTTCCGTGGCAAACTATAGATACTTCTAGGTTATTGGATTCTAGCTTTATTCCTTACCTTTCAGCCATTTTACAGGATTTTAAGCTATAGATACTAATGTATGTATACATTTTAGCCTCTGTGATGGAGATTTAAATCACATCCTCATCCTCACCACACATATCCATACCCTCAGCCCTGGAAAAACTAGTTTTGCCTTCACTTGCAATTCAATTCCTCTACACCAAGGGTCCCCAACCTCTGTGCCAAGGACCAGTACCTCCTGTCAGATTAGCAGTGGCATTAGATTAGAAATAAAGTGCATAGTAAATGTAATGCCCTTGAATCATCCCGAAACCACATCCTCACCCCCAGTCAGTGGAAAAATTGTCTTCCACGAAATCGGTCCCTGGTGCCAAAAAGGTTGGGGATCACTGCCCTATATAAATTTGTGCTTTTTGGCTTTTCTTTTGAGCTAGTTATAACATCTGTCTGATTCCCTTGCATGAGAAAATCTTTACCATGTGGTCATTTTAATATCCATATCAGAGTTGTGATTTTACCTTTTTCTGAATATTATCTTTTAATATTATCAAACAAACATAAACCATTAACTTTAACATTATGAGTAGTGGATAATTATATACAGCACTCTCACCCTTGCCTTGACAGGGCTTCTCAGGTGGTGCAGTGGTAAAGAATCCACCCGCCAACGCAGGAGACATGGGTTCCATCCCTGGGTCAGGATGACCCCCTGGAGAAGGAAACGTCAACCCACTCTAGTATTCTTGCCTGGGAAATCCCATGGACTGAGGAGCCTGCCAGGTGACAGTCCATGGGGTCACAAAAGAGTCAGACACAACTTAGCGACTGAGCACACACACACACACTCACTCACTCACCCTTGACAAGACTTGAAGAAGTCCTCATCCTTGTCTAAGGACTATCACTTTAGGGAAGATGATACGTTTCTCGGAGAAGGCAATGGCAACCCACTCCAGTATTCTTGCCTGGAAAATCCCATGGATGGAGGAGCCTGGTGGGCTGCCGTCTATGGGGTCGCACAGAGTTGGACATGACTGAAGTGATACATTTCTAAGAAACAGAGACTTAGCAACTGTTTAAATCTTGTGCTTTGTAGAGCTGTATCTTCCATTCAGTTAGAATGAATTGATCACTGTTAACAACCACATTCTTGAATTGTCAAATGCTAAAAGACTTTTATCATCAAAGCTACAACTTAGTGTAGATAAAATCCTGCCCTATAACTTGCTGGTAAGACCCTCTTTCATCATTATAAACCAAAATTGGCTCACAATATTATTAAATAAGTTTAGTGGCATATTAGGAAAGGTATTCCATGACACATTTTAATAATCTTCATGTACAAACCTATGTCTAATGGCCAGGGCAAAAAACCCACATAAAACGTTAACATTTCAATATGGCAAAAAAATAGATTGAAAATCTTAGTCCTTTGACCTTAGAAAGACTCAGCATATTGTCCTGAAGTCACTTTGGTGTAGGATGGCCTTACAAAGTTGTTAATTAATCTAGGGCTGGCACCCTTTGGGAAGAATACCAGAAAATTGGAACAAAAAAGAGGTGCAGCTTACCTCACAGTAGGAAAGAAGGGACCTTTTAATTGGATTAAATCACATCACCACAAAATTTATGGATCCTGGCCACTATGCCAAAGAGGTGAGAAAATTTTAAATTAACTCATTAGGTTAGTTGGGAGGGGTAAAACTCTCTATGCACTCAGAAATTTCAAAGGCAAAGTTTATTCATGCAAAGGCATAAATCACAGTCATGAAAAAGATAAGTTCTTGGGAGTTTTGTGACTTACCTTAAGCTGTCCATTATGTCCTGAAAGAACACATTAAGATTGGCTAGCATCTCTAAGAAGATTCCTAGGGAACATTTTCTCATATAAGTAAAAAGAAAATGAAGTAAAATACCACTCTATTGTATATTTTCTTACTAAAAGATAAATTCTAATCTAGGTGTAAAATATGTATTGTACATATGCATTAAAAAAACAGTATCCACACATGAGTCTTACATTTAATTTATCATTTAAAATCTTGAAAAGATTTTTAACATAAAATATTCATGCTATGGAGCTTTATTATAAATCTTTATATTCAACTGAAGCTTATAAAATATATTTATATTTAAGATAATATAATGTTGTAAATTCCTAATTCATCTATCTTGAAAACATCTTGGGGAACTTTAAAAATAATAAATTGTTAATAAACTAATTTTTCTGCAATCAAACAAATCAGAAATTGAATTAATTAATTCATGTAGAGTCAATTGGAGGACTGATAATAAAACAGATTTTCACAAAGATAATTACTATTTGAAGAGCTGGAAAATAATTGAAGAGTTTTGGTTATGTGGATCCTTATTTCTTCAA
>NW_011490156.1:14774-15075 GCF_000754665.1 Bison bison bison | reverse complement strand
CCCAGTCTGATAGAGATATGGACATTCAATGGTAATTACAAATAGATTTAGACATCCAATGATAATTACAAATCAAATTGTAAGTCTAAGTAATCCATATTTATATGATTTAATTTTAATAAGCTGCAGAGATTTAAAGTGACAATGCTGAAATTTACTTTGTGTTTCCCCAAAGCAGAAATGGTTGAGAAATCTCCCCACCATTTTGTTTTCTGATATACCTTTAAAGGACCACACTGCACCTGAATATCTGAGATAACATTTACTCCTTCTCTTCCTTAATGACTCATATGAGACCTAT
>NW_011490156.1:14056-14674 GCF_000754665.1 Bison bison bison | reverse complement strand
AACTATTTTAAACATAAAATTAATTCAACTAATTTTAATGATATATATATAGGTAGAAAAAATGCCCTTCAGCATTTTTCTTTTCCTGGACTTAATGGTGTCCTGTAATTAGGAACCAGAATAAGTTGCCAGTTTTGAAAAGACTGAGATCTCCTCTTAGGGCAGCATTTCATCTTAGATGATTTGTTAAAGTTTATGGAGTGGGGACAAACACTCTCTTCTTGGGTAGCAGGCAAATTATAAAGTAATTGGCTGGAAAAGATACTTGCTAGTAATTTAGCACAATATTAGTAATTTCAAGGAGGAAGAAACTATATATACATCTCTGACCTGCCAACTTATATTTTAAGTTTCCATAGAATGATTTCCTACTATGAGACAATAACTTTGGTTTTTCTTTGCCATAAAACCAAAATAGGGGTTTTCTAGCATTATATCTATATCTATATACATGTATTAAAGTGTAGTTTCTATTAACAATAAAATAAACTATCAGCCAATTTATGGAATTGAAAATCTGAAAAGTGGTCAAAATTGATCACAACTTCTAATTAAAGAAGTCAGAAGAAACTGAAGAGTTTAGCCCATGGGTAAGCTTATAGTATTTCTTAAACTTAT
>NW_011490156.1:12654-13956 GCF_000754665.1 Bison bison bison | reverse complement strand
AGACCTATCTCCATCCTTCTTGATAGCTCCCATAAGATCTACTGATGACTTCCTTGTTTTCCTGCCTCCATAAACCTAGATTTCCTTCTATTTCTTTGAGATGTGCCTCATTAATGAATGTGCTCCCTATTACAATAGCCTGAATAAAATAATCCCCTTAACTGTCTAGTTCATTTTGTCTTTCAAAGTTTGGTACCAAGACCAAATGGAATTAGACCTTGCATCCTCATTTACTCCACCCAAATATAAAGGCTTCTTAGACCCCTTGGTAATCCGTTCCTGAGTAGTGGCAATTTGAGACATAGGATGAGTCTGATTCCTTTTCCTGTGCTCTGCTTTCTTGTCTACTGTGAAGATTTGATTTTGATTCTTTTTGATTAGTGGTTTGATTTCTGGTGCTGGCTTCATTTGGTTTCATGCTCTGACCTTTTGAGATCTATGTAAATGAATTACTAATTTATAGAGATTTTGCCTCTGTTGGGTGAAAGGTGACATAAATCTGGTTTGTTAGTGTTTTCTATTTGTCTTTTTGACTGTGTTGAGTCCAAGTCAATGAAGAATTTCATGTCCACCAGAAAGTGGATACCTAAACTGATAAGGTTTATGTTTCTGTATTAATGCTTGATCTTTGGCTGGAATTTTAGATTTGAAGCTATATGCTTTCTTTGTGTTTGTCTACATGTTTGTGTGTCTGTAACTCATATAATTTACCCCTTATTGTGTGTATAATATATTCCTACCTCTAGATAGTATCAATAATAAATAATTAAATAAAACTAATTTCCTTATAGAAAAATGGCACAACATATTTGAAGTGATGAAAGAGAAGAACCTATAACCAAGAATACTCTACCCAGAAAGACTCTTGTTCAGATTTGATGGAAAAACCAAAAGCTTTTCAGACAAGCAAAAGTTAAGAGAATTCAGCACCACCAAAACAGCTTTACAACAAATGCTGAAGGAACTTCTGTAGGCAGGAAGCATAAGAAAAAGAAAAGCCATAACTAAAGAAAATAAACCCAAAACAATTAAGAAAATGATAATAGGATCATACATATAGATAATTACCTTAAATGTAAATTGATTAAATGCACCAACCAAAAGACAGACTAGCTGGGTGGATGAAAACATGTGTATGCACTTCCATTTACCACATCACTCTACTGAACCCCCCCTATTGTTTGTAATTATTTTTTATTGTTAGGTTAATCACTTTTCCATTATGACTTGCAATTGCAATTATCTTTTATTTTTTGTCTGGCTGTTAATTGCGAAAACTGATAAACATCTTTTACTATTGTG
>NW_011490156.1:11519-12204 GCF_000754665.1 Bison bison bison | reverse complement strand
ACTGGAAAAACCATAGCCTTGACTAGACGGACCTTTGTTGGCAAAGTAATGTTTCTGCTTTTCAATATGCTATCTAGGTTGATCATAACTTTTCTTTGTGGTTATGTGGCTATTATTCACTTAATACCACTGTATCATGATTGGTCAACAGAAAATAATAGAATTGTATATCACTAAAACTGCCATTTAATAGAAAAGCCTGTAATCACTTTTTAAAATCCAGATGCATATCAGAATTATCTTGGAAAGTTTTGAAAACTACAAATGTCCAGGTACTGCTTTCTTTCTCCAAAACTCCATATATGTTTCTAGTGAGCAGTCATGTTTAAAAACAATTGGACTATATGATGATCTTTAACTTTCATCTAGTTTCACTTTTTCAGTGCTGCCATTTCATTTAGTTTATGTTTTCCAATTTCTCTATCTCTTCTTTATTTTAATGTTCTTTCTCAAACCTTTATCAAGCATAGTATAAAAGCTTTTGTATGCATATATATGAATAGTATGTATATATTATACAAAGCTTATGAATTTTTGCCTAGCTAAAAACTTTGTGACATTTTGATTCTGCCTGTTTGACATAGTATGAATAGAAAGCTAGATTTCTAATTAAAAAAAATGATATACAATAAGCAACAAAAGTTTACTGTATAGCACAAGAACTATAGTCAATATCTTCTAATGA
>NW_011490156.1:8288-10992 GCF_000754665.1 Bison bison bison | reverse complement strand
TAGTAGATTTACAATATTATGTTACTTTCAGATATACAAGAAAATGATTCAGTTATTTTTTCAGATCATATTCTATTATAGGTTATTAAAAATATTGACTATAATTCCCTGTGCTATACAGAAAACCTGTGTGGCTTATTTATTTTATGAAGGTAGAATTACTTGTATCAAATGTTTAAGATTATGAGAGAAGTAAATTGTGTTTACCCAAATCATATCATTATTTTGACACACTGTATTTCAATAGCAATTTTGTTTTTTATTATTTTAACTTCAACATAATTTCCAAGATTTAGGTAATTTAAAATCTTGTACTGATACTAAATTGAACTAATTAATAGATGTTCATTAGATATCTAGATAATTTTTGAGTAAAATGAAATACTGAGAAGATGATTAGTTAACATAATTTAATTTATATACTTTTCTCTTATTTGTATATGCTATACTGAGATTATAGATATTTGAATCTACTAATGAACAGATTCATCACTGCCACTTTGAAAAGATAGTGTGTAAGGGAAATTTATGTATATAGACAATTGCAGGAGATTTTCAGAAAAGGAATTTTATCTGTTGTGGTTAAAGCTAGCCAAGATATGATGGGTTTTTAAAAGAATATATTCAAAAAGAGCTTTAGCATAAAATATTATACTGATACAAGATTGGAATTTGATTTTCTTTCTGTTAAGATGATAAAATTGTCTTGGATCATTAGTCTGCTCTTAATAAGAGGTTGTAAAATATTATTTTAAAATAGTTATTTTTTATTGTGACATAATTTACACATAACTTTATGTTAGTTTTAGATATACAGCATAATGATTTGACATTTGTATGTATTGTGAAATGATCACAAGAAGTCTAGCTAACACCCATCACCATACATCATTACAAAACCTTTTTTTCTTGCGATGAAGACTCTTAAAATCTACTCTCCTAGCAACTTTCAAATGTGCAATACAGTATTAACTATAGTCACCATGCTATACACTACATGCCTATCATTTAATTATTTTATAACTGAAAGTTTGTATATTCTGACCCCCTTCATCCATTTCTCTGACTCCCAATCCTTGCTTCTGGCAACTGCCAATCTGTTCTTTGTGAGCTTGGTGTAAGATATTATTCTTTATCTTTTATGTAGTCTGTCAAGACAGCAAAGATTCTGTGTCTTAACAGGATAATCTTTTATTGTTTGTGTTGGTTTTATTAAATTCTTGGTTATTTAAGAAAACGAAGGTTTCTCACTTAGGAAAGAGCTAAGGTTCTTTGCTGCTAAGTCACTTCAGTCGTGTCTGACTTTGTGCGACCCCACAGACTGCAGCCCACCAGGCTCCGCCGTCCCTGGGATTCTCCAGGCAAGAACACTGGAGTGGGTTGCCATTTCCTTCTCCAATGCATGAAAGTGAAAAGTGAAAGTGAAGTCGCTCAGTCGTGTCTGACTCAGCAACCCCATGGACTGCAGCCTACCAGGCTCCTCCGTCCATGGGATTTTCCAGGCAAGAGTGCTGGAGTGGGGTGCCATTGCCTTCTCCAAAGGTTCTTTACCTCCTATGTTTATTTTTAAAAATATTCATCACTTTGGTTTAAACAGATATCTAAGTATTTTTTCTTGGTAACATATGATCCTATCTTAATACCTTTTGTTACTTTTGCCTTCCCAAAATGGAATCTTAATTGATGTTTTTCACACATACTATTCATTGCCTTTCTGTGGGCTCCTAGAAAATCAAAATGGATTTGCTCTTTCACCCTGGAAAGGTGCTCAATATAATTAGGTTTATGAGGTTTGATAGCTAACTATTGATTTATTTGATTGATGAGTTGCACAGGAAGCATTGTCAAATCAGAAGAGATGCTTAGCCTTCTCTATATTAAATATGTATCGGTAAACTATTAATAATATTTCAGCAAGGCTATGCAGTATGGAAAGTTCCTAGAGAATTCTATAAAATTGTCAACACCCTACCTGTCCATAGAACATTTCTACTTATCAAGGTCTTAATACTGCTTGTTTTGATATTACACAGAAATAGGATATAATTGGAAACATTGGTTATACAACCAAGGTCTTGCCTGGAATGTCATGGTCAAGAGTGATACTTACATAAAATATGACTAGACACTTGTGATGAAATAACATTGACTTTATGGAACCAATACTTACAAAGCCCTCCTGAGAAACTAGTCTGATGCCTGGCTTACAGGGTTTTTAAGTTTACAGGTAAAGAAGGAGGGTCACTTCCTGGCAGGCCCAGGAAACAGAAGGGAAGAATTTGCCCAAATCTATATTACTACAGGTGGATCCTTATTGTGAGTTCTTGTCTTGGCTTCTCTGTCTCAAGGGGCTTTGAAAAAATACAATCCAAAAAAAAAAAAGTTGTGATATCTGGCATATAAATATATACACACACACACACACACACACACACACACACACTGGAATATCATTCAGTCATAAGAATGAGGAAATCCTACCGTTTGTAATAATATAGATGGACCTTGAAGTTATTATGCTAAATAAAATAAGTCAAAGAAAGGTAAATACTGTATGATCTCAGTTACATGTAGAATTTAGAAACAAACAAACCCACTTAAAAGTGAACTCACAGAAAAAGAGATCAGTCTTGTGGTTAACAGGAGTGTAGGGTGGGGGAGGGAGAACTGGAGGAACATGGTGAAAGGTATAAACTTTCAGTTA
>NW_011490156.1:5295-5904 GCF_000754665.1 Bison bison bison | reverse complement strand
ACAATCTTCTTTCAGGATGCCTTATCCCATCAGAAAATTACTAGAGCTAATCAGTGAATTTAGCAAAGTTGCAGGATACAAAATCACTACACAAAAGTAACTTGCATTTCTATATACTAACAATGAAAAATCAGAAAGGGAAATTAAGGAATCAATCCCATTCACCATTAGAACAAAAAGATTTAAATACCTAGGAGTAAACTTACCTAAGGAGACAAAAGAACTGTACACAGAAAATTACAAGACACTAATGAAAGAAATCAAAGATGACATAAACAGATGGAGAGATATTCCTTTTTCCTGGGTTGGAAGAATCAACATTGTGAAAATGACTATACTACCAAGTGCAATCTACAGATTCAGTGCAATCCCCCTCAAATTACCAATGGCATTTTTCACAGAACTAGAACAAAAATTTTCACAATTCATGTGGAAACACAGAAGACCCTGAATAGCCAAAGAAGTCCTAAGAAAGAAGAATGGAGCTGGAGGAACCAACCTTCCTGACTTCAGATTATACTACAAAGCTACAATCATCAAGACAGTATGGTACTGGCACAAAAACAGAAATATAGACCAATGGAACAAGGTAGAAAGCCCAGAAATAAA
>NW_011490156.1:4058-4500 GCF_000754665.1 Bison bison bison | reverse complement strand
ATGGCTGGATGGCATCACTGACTTGATGGATGTGAGTCTGAGTGAACTCCAGGAGTTGGTGATGGACAGGGAGGCCTGGCGTGCTGCGATTCTTGGGGTTGCGAAGAGTCGGACATGACTGAGCGACTGAACTGAACATGTACAAGAATGAAACTAGAACAATTCCTAACACCATACACAATGATAAATTCAAAATGGATTAAAGACCTAAATGTAAGACCAGGAACTATAAAACTCTTAGAGCAAAACATAAGCAGAATACTCGATGACATAAATCAAAGCAAGATCCTCTATGACCCACCACCTAGAGTAATGGAAATAGGAGCAAAAGTAAACAAGTGGGACCTGATTAAACTTAAAAGCTTTTGCACAGGAAAGGAAACTATAAGCAAGTGAAAAGACAACCCTCAGAATGGGAGAAAATAATAGCAAATGAAACAAC
>NW_011490156.1:0-971 GCF_000754665.1 Bison bison bison | reverse complement strand
ATTCATTTCGATATTTGGCAAAACTAATACAATATTGTAAAGTTTAAAAATAAAATAAAATTAAAAAAAAAAACTATTGATTACTTTAAAAATAACACATTTATAGGGAGTAAAGTAATGTTGAGATTAATGGTAAATGGAAGCAAACTGTCGTTTTCATTTTGGGCTGTGGGAGAGGAAGTCAATTAAATCTTTATCAGCCAGGCCAGTTTAATAGGCTACAGAAATTTAATGTGACATTGTTGAACTTTATTTGAGCCCTGTGTCTGTCAGTTACCTCCAGATTATGAAAGTTTTAACTTAAAGTGTTTGTCACTCAGTGGTGTCCTACACTTTGTGACCTCATGGACTATAGCCTACCAGGCTCCTCTGTCCATGGAATTCTCCAGGCAAGAATATTGGTGTGGATAGCTGTTCCTTTCTCCAGGGGATCTTCCCAACCCAGGGATCAAACCTGGGTCTCTCGCATTGCAGGTACACTTACCAACTGAGCCACCTGGCAGAATCTACCTCCAGGTTATAAAAGGTGCAAAATAGCTCAAAGACAATGAACAGAGCTAGACTCCGATAACTCGGAAGCGTGTACTATATAAGATGTATAGTTTTCCATTTAAATATATATATTTTTTCTATAGTAGACATGCATTGTCATGTTGTTGCTTAGTCGCTAAGTTGCGTGCAACTCTTTGCAACCCCATAGACTGCAGCATACCAGGCTTCCCTGTCTTTCACCATCTTCTGGAGTCCACTAAAGTTCATGTCCTTTAAGCTGGTGATGCTATCTCACCGTCTCATCCTCTGCCTGTCCCTTCTCCTTTGCCTTCAATATTTTCCTGCATCAGGGTCCTTTCCAGTGAGTCAGCTCTTCGCATCAGGTGGCCAAAGTTTTGGAACTTCGGCTTTAGCATCAGTCTTTCCAATGAATATTCAGAGTTGATTTCCTTTAGGATTGACTGGTTTGATCTCCTTGC
>NW_011490155.1:9582-10069 GCF_000754665.1 Bison bison bison | reverse complement strand
AGGCAAGAATACTGGAGTATATTGGCCAATACTGGTTGCCATACCCTTCTAGAGCACTGCATTTCCTGTTGTCTTAGCTGCTGCTCCCCCAACTCTGCCCCCTCGAGTACCTGGTGCTGTCAGGACCCCTGCAACACAAGCAGCTGCACTACCTCCACATCCGGCCCTCACAGGGACAAACCCAAGCCCTCCAAGGCAGCCTCAGGAATTAAACCCCAGTGGGTGATCCACATGTAGAGGTAGAACTAAAACCACAATTAAAACCCAGAATCAGTGTGGCTAAGGAAGAAGACCCAAAACCTTCCCACCAGCTGTACAAGCTGCAGATCAAATCTACATGATCAGCTAAGCAGACTTTGTGTCTATTTAACATATCAAAGGCCATTGAGAGCTCCCACAAAAGAAAAGGCACTAGTTCTTATAGCTGTGGACATTGGAGGCAAGAACACACAGGAGTAGGACCAGATTAGAATCTGAGTTGCCCCCA
>NW_011490155.1:4638-5836 GCF_000754665.1 Bison bison bison | reverse complement strand
AGCATTAGTTTTGTTTTGTTTTGTTTCCTATATATGTGAGTCTTTTTCTGCTTTGCTATATGCATTCATTTGTAGTAATTTTTAGATTCTCTTTTTCTGTCTGACATTTATTTCACTAAGCATAACACATTCTCTAGGTTTATCCTTGTTGGTGCAAATGGTAGAATTTCATTCTTTTTTATGACTGAGTACCATTTTGTTGAAAAAATTTACATATAAAACAACTTTTATCCATTTATCTATTGATGGTCACTTAGGTCGCTTTAGTATCTTGGCTATTGTTACTAGTGCTGCAAGAACATGGGGAGTCCATGTATTTTTTGAATTAATTTTTCCATTTTTCAGGATATATATCCAGGAGTGCAATTACTGGATGATATAGCAGTTCTATTTTTAGTTTTTGGAAGCTTCGTACTGTTTTCCATAGCAGCTGCACCAACTATCTCCAATATCTGAAGATTCTCTTTTCTTCATGTAACATTGATTATTTCTAAAGTTTTTAACGATAGTTACTCTCACAGGCAGGAGATTATAGCTCATTGTTTGGAGATGATTTGTGTTTCTCTAATAATTAACCTTGCTGAGTAACTGCGTTTTGCATTTTAGCATTCTGTATGTCATTTCTGGAAAAATATCTATTCAGATTATTTGTGCATTTTTGATTGTTTTTTTATATATATATTGAGTTGCATGTGCTGTTTTTATGTTTTGGATATTACCTCCTCATTGATCAAATCATTTGCAAATATTTTCTGCTGTTCTGTGGGTTGTCTTCATTTTGTAGATTTCTTTTTGCTTTTACATCTTTTGCCTTAAAAGATAGATCAAAAAGTTGCTCCTCCTATAAATCAAAGCTTGTTCAGCTTATGTTTTCTTCTATGGTTTCCTTTCTTACGTTTAGGTATTTAACCCATTTTGAATTTATTTAGGTGTATTGTGTGAGGAAATGTTCTAGTCATATTGCTTCACATTAGCTGTCCAGTATTCCCAGCACCCCTTATTGAAGAGACTACCTTTTCTTAAATTTTAATAACTTCTGAATGGTCTACCAAATATCTTTCATTTAATTAGCTCACATCAACTCAAATAAAACTGCATTTGTAGATGGTCAAGAAGTAAGAAAAAATATTCATCTGTAGCTCCAATAATTATAAAACTTTCCTCCTAATAAGTTTTCAGATACTTGAAGCTGAAATGC
>NW_011490155.1:0-682 GCF_000754665.1 Bison bison bison | reverse complement strand
TTCAAAATGTAATTTAGGCAAAAACATTCAGAATTTTATATGAAATGATCAGGAGTTACCCTCTGAGGTCAGTCACCTAGGAACACACGCCCTTGTGTATTAAACCCTCTTAAGTGCAGCTATTCAAGTTTACAAATATAGCATTTCTGTAGTTTAAAAATAGTTAAAATTTAATTTAAATTGAAATACATGAAAATTAAATGATATAGACTTCATTATTTGAGTGTGTGACAGAATAACTACATGACAAATCCATAGAGTTAGATGGATCTATAGATAGATTTGGAAATAGATATGGAAATCTATATATTATGCTTATATATTTGTATATTTATCTATATATAAGTCTGTATAGTGAGACATCTATATAAGAATACCTATAACTATAGCTATCAGAATTGAAAATTGAGGTCAAAGCAGGAATCTGAAAAATCAAATGCCAGGATGTCTTCTCTTTACCAAGAATATCAATCATGTAAAATCAACAAATATTATTTGTTTTCATGACTTCGTGTTTCATGGGAAAAAATGAGAGACTACAAGTCAAACCAAAGGTAAAGATCAGAGAGAAGGAATGTGAATAAAGCAGGGATATAAAAAATACACTTTCAGCATTAGATTTGACTAGAAATAAACCTCTACTTTTCACCTATAAGACCCTGATCTCTGAAAAAAAAAAAAA
>NW_011490154.1:3787-5010 GCF_000754665.1 Bison bison bison | reverse complement strand
GGTTTTTAAAGGCATACAAGTGGGAAGCAAACATGTAATTTTGACCTCAAAAGAAAAATAAAGAAACAGAGATTCAAGTGACTGAACCAGTATCAAGAATTATTTTACAACTATTTAACCTTTAATATTATTCAGTCTGGAATATGTAAGCCCATACTAAATTAAACTTAACCAGGATATTTTTAGATTTTCTTAGTATTAAGGTACACACTAAGACACAATTAAAATATGAACCATATTTGGATGGTATTGCTATAAACCACTTTTGTATGTTTTTGGTTAAAAACCTGCAAGCATTTCTTTTAGGTATATACCTAAGAGTAGAACTGCTGGATCACACGGTGTATATATGGCACTATTAAAGCTGAACAAATAGTTCTCCAAAGTGGTTATTCCAATTTACATTCCTGCCAGGAGAGTATGAGAATTCCAATGTTTCAGATCTTAGATAACTCATGGTATTGTCTTTTAATAAAGTATAACCTTTAAAAAATAGTTACGGTTCATAAGAATTTGCAAAAGTGGTACAAAGAGTTCCTGTGTACTGGTTCATCCAGCTTTTCCAAATGGCAACATCTTACATAGCTACAATATGTTGTCAAAAACAGGAAACTGGCATGGGTACTGGTACAATACTATGAACTCAATCACAGAGTTTATTTGGATTTCACTGGTTTTTATATGTATTTTTATTGCTTGGTGTATAGCTCCATGAAATTTTATCACATATGCAGAATCATATAACCATTACCACAAGCAGGAATCAGAACTGTTCCATCACCACAAAAAACCTCCCATATGTTATCCCTTAGTATTTACACTATCCCCTTAACCCTAATCCCTGGCAACCACTAATGGGCTCTTTATCACTATAATTTTCTCACATCAAGAATACCATATGAATGGAATCATATAATATGTAACTTTTTGAGACTGGCATTTTTCACTCAGCGTAATACCCTCAAGATCCATCCAAGTTGTTGTCTGGATCATTACCAACAGTTCATTTCTTTTTACTGCTGAGCAGTATTTCATTATATGGACATATCACAATTTGTTTATCTAGTCACATGTTAAAGGACATTTGGGGTGTTTCCAGTTTTTGGTTATCACAAATAAAGATGTGTATAGGTTTCTATGTGAAAATTTTCACATAGAAAGTTTTCACTTCTCTGGCATAAATTTCCAAGACTGTGACTGCAAGTAAATATTTGATGGTTTAG
>NW_011490154.1:0-495 GCF_000754665.1 Bison bison bison | reverse complement strand
AAAGAAAGAAAAAAAAAAAAACTACAATATTACATTATGTGGGGGGGAAAAGCAGGATATGGAACTTATTACAGAGAATGAACTGTGCTTTCTTTAATTAGTAGATATACTTAAAAGTTTATGGGCAAATGCTGCTCCAAAATTACTTCAGTTACTTAGATCTATTCCACACCAGCTGAAGGATCAAGCATATAGAACAGTATTGACTATGCGGGTTAAAAAAACATACACATAGGACAAGAGAAAACCGAGGAGAGAACTTCAAAACTCTTTGGTAATCTATCCACTAATGAAGAGTTGAATGGGTTAAATAAGCATGTTTATCAAACTGCTATCAATTCCAAGTGCTGAACTACTCTGGAAATACAAAAGATGAAAAAAAAAATCTGGTAACTGCACTAAAGGAGACCACTAACTACAAAAAATTTAAAAACACATATAAACAATTGTAATACAGTCTAGTTTGCAATAACAGAGGTACTTATTTATATGATA
>NW_011490153.1:13678-15049 GCF_000754665.1 Bison bison bison | reverse complement strand
CACTTTTGTACATTTTCTGTACTTCTCATGTCCTCTTTCTGAACTGAGACTCTTTTCCATCCACCTTGCTGCCATTTCCTCTGTGTGTATGTCTTTTCTCTGTGTTAATGATTCTTTCTTTTTCCTTCACTTTAATTTTTATTTGTATACAATTTTTAAAGGTTACTTTTCATTTACAGTTATTATAAAATATTGGCTATAGTCCCCTTACTGTGTGTCAGTATTTCTTGACATGTCCTATTTCTTGTCTCAGAACCAAATAAATCATTCTGAGGTTGACAACCCCACCCACTGGCAAAGCCTGCCCTCCTCTTGACCCTGAATCTTTTTGTTGAGTGGCATTATTTTTGGATGAGGAGCCTTTTCCAGACTCACTTTGAACCACACCACTTGGGGTTATCCCTGTAGGTGATCTGAGAGGTCAGCCCTGGAAATTAGCTACCCTTTGGGGGATGGGGGCAGAGGAGCAGGTTGTGTGGAAGGACAGGGACTGAGAAGAGAGTGGGGTATCTTCTGCAGAGCACAAAGCTTGGTCTGAACAAAAATGTTCTTAGTAGCAGAAAATGCTTCTAAGGAGGAGCTTGCTTTTGTCACATCTATTCACTGAAAAGGTACTGATCACGTACTGTATACCTGGCACCATTCTAAGTGCTGGAGCTACAAGGGCTAGGAGAACAAGACAGACGAAAAGCTGTGTCTATAGATCTTACCTTCTAGAAAATGCTACTGGACCAGGTGTTGGGACCATGAGTGCTAGTCACAGCCCTACGAGTTATTAGCTATGAAACCTTAGACAAGTTCCTTAATAACTCTCTGAGTCTCAGATTCTTTATCCACCAGACAGGGGTATGGCATTGAATGGATTGATAAGGAGTGCTCTTTAAAGAGCATGGAATACCACACAGATACAGGGTTTTATTATTGTCTACATTCCCCACCACTGGGCTTTTCAGGAGTAGTTCCTAGCCTTGGATCCACAAGAAATGAAGGTAATCTGAGGCTATCTGACTTGGAAAATTCTTTGAGTATATAAGCATACTAGTAATTAAAGATCAGTAGATGGATAAGTAGATGCCAGGTAGATGTATATATACATATTTTACACAAGCAATACATAGCCATGTGGGAAACTTAGAAAATACAAGTTAAAGCAAAAAGATAAAAATCCCCCAGAATTTATCACTCAAAGACAAGTCTTGGGGTTTTTTCCAGATTTATTTCTCTATGCATGTATAGACCAGTGTAGAGCATAACCAGAGGGACCACACATACCCAGGCTTGAAAGTGTGTCTTCTATTGATGAGCATCTTTCACCTCATGTCTCAACTGGAGCAACATTTCGGAAGATGGAGTCATTTTTTATTTTCAGAG
>NW_011490153.1:9467-10269 GCF_000754665.1 Bison bison bison | reverse complement strand
TTTTCCCTTAGAGCTAGAGAAAGAGGAATCTCTCACCCATTTTCCCTCAGATACTAAGCCATTGACTGCCTCAAGAACAACCTTCTCTTTCTTGCCTCTTTCCAGGCTTTGCCAGAAGGGCAGGGAGACACTGATGAACACTGACCATCTCAGGCATGAAGCATAGAACCTTGCATAATTTTCTCATCTAATCCTCAGACCCAGCCTATAAAGCAAGAACTATTATTACCCTTGCTTCATAGGCAAAGCAACCAAGGCACAAAGAGGTTCAAAGATATGCCTAAGATCCCGCAGCACATAGGGTAGTCTGAAATGTCTGCTACCAAGATCTGGCTATTTCCACCACCCTAATCTGCCTCTTGGAAGAATTGCTATGCCCAAAGGATATCCCCTTTGAGGTGATTGTTTGAAATAATAGTTAGTATTAATAATATTTATTATTATTTATTATTTTTACTTATTTATTATTCAAACTATTATTATTGTTTGCAGTAATAATTATTATCCAACAATAATAATATATAATAGTATATTATTATATTATTATGTAATAATAATTATAAAATAATTATTTCAATTATTTTCAAATAATTTTCTTAAATGATTATGTTCTATATTTATAGAGGATGTTAGCATGCAAGTAGACATGTGGATAACAAATGAGCACATGCAGCGATGGTCAACATCATTAGCCACTGCCTGCATGCTAAGTTGCTTCAGTCATGTCCGACTCTTTGCGACCCTATGTAGCCTGCCAGGCTCCTCTGTCCATGGGATTCTCCAGGCAAGAATACTGGTAAGA
>NW_011490153.1:7925-9367 GCF_000754665.1 Bison bison bison | reverse complement strand
ATGAGACAATACTACAGACTTGTTAGAAGAGCTAAGATAAATAATGCTGATGATACCAACTGCTAGTGAGGATAAGGCACAACTGGAAATCTTAGTCAAAATGATTCTTTGGTGATAAGAGGCAGAATAGTGGTTACCTTTGTGAGAAGTGGAGGTGATTGGAGGGAGACAAGAGGTGGACTTCGAAGATGCTAGTAAAAATCTACAACTGTTCAATCTGGGTGATGGTTACAATGGCTGTATTTACTTTATGAAAATCCACTAACATGATTTGTGCACTTTTCTGTATATAAAGGTTTACTTCAATAAGTTTATCAAAATTATAAAACTCAGGACTTCCCTGATGGTGCAGTGGTTAAGACTCTGTGCTTCCAATGCAAGGGGCGAGATTCAATTCCTGGTTGAGGAACTAGGATCCCACATACCATACAGCACACCCAAGAAAATATTTTTTTAATTATAAAAGTAAAATATTCTCATTATAAAAATAATGCAAAGGGTATAGAGGCATAAATCAAAAATTAAAACTTGTTCCCCGTAAACTCCATTGTACTTCCCAGTGGTAACCACTGTTACCTGTGTCTCTTGTCTATTTAAGCACATAAACAAATAGGGCTTTTCTCACACTAATGGAGGGTGGAGCCATGGTGCCCACAAGTTAGAAACAAAGAGTGGACATTTGTCAAGAAGATTCATCTCAGAGACATAGGATGGAGGCATGCAGCTAGAGATCGAAGATTCTGGTCACACTATCAAAACTAATGTGTGTGTGTGCTAAGTCACTTCAGTCATGTCGGACTGTTTGTGACCCCATGTATACAAAGTTATCACAGGTGTATCTTCTTTGAGAAAGCCTTCCTGGACATTCTTCCTATCCTACTTCCCTGCTGTGACTCTTCCTTAATGCTCCCACAGCATTCTGTGTTCACCTCCACTGGGGCTCTTCTCACATTGTTTTCTGGTTATCTGCTCATGTATTCATGGGCTTTTCTAGATTGGGAGCTCCTGACAGGGTAAGGATTATCATTTTTATTTTTGTATTCCCAGCATCCAGCTCAGCACCTGGGCCATAGTAAGCGCTCTGTGAATGTTGCTTTGAGCAAATGAGCTGATTGAAGGAAAAATCTCCAGAAAATGCATCTTACAATCTCACCAACAAGTGCAACATCTGGATGTAAGCAGCAGATATCAAGCCATCTCAGGCTTTCTGCTGCAGACTTGCGTGGAGAATCCCACAAGGTGCAACCAGAATCCTCAAGGTGAGATAGGACTTTGCATTGGAAGCTTCAAAATGTAATGCCTGGCTTTGAAAGTGAAAGTGAAAGCCACTCAGTTGTGTCCAACTCTTTGTGACCCCATGGGCTATAGAGTCCATAGAATTCTCCAGGCCAGAATACCGGAGTGGGTAGCCGTTCCCTTCTCCAGGGAATCTTCCCAACCCA
>NW_011490153.1:4040-5783 GCF_000754665.1 Bison bison bison | reverse complement strand
ATAGGATTATTTGTTGCAGCATTGTTTAATATCATATGACTGGAAAAACCTAAATATTCATCAAGAGGGGACTAGTTAGATAAATTGTGGCATGTCATTCATATAATGGAATATTATACAGTTCTTTAAAAAAAAAAAAAAAAGAAGCACTTTGTTGCCATAAACTAATCTCCAAGGTATAGTGTTAGATGAAAAAAGAATGATGCACACAGCACATTGTATACTACTGTGTGTAAAAAAGAGTGAAAGAAAAAAGAAAAAGAGTGAAAGAGAATAACTGTATTTGCTTGAATGTACATAAAAGCATCTCTGGGAGATACTAAGAAACTGACAACATTGGTTGCCAGTGAAGAACTAGGCAGAAAAGTCTGAAAAAAGACTCTACATTGCACGCACTTTTGTATCACTTATATATCTAACCATGTGAGTGTATTACTTAGTCAAAAGTAAATGTAGGGACTTCCCTGGTGGTCCAGTGCCAAAAACTCTATGTTCCCAATGCAAAGGGTCAGGGTTCGATCTCTGGTCAAGGCACTAGTTCCCACATACTTTAACTAAGAGTTCACATGCTGCAACAAAGATTGAAGATCCTGTGTGCTGCAACTAAAACCCGACACAGCCAAATAAATAAATAAATATTTGAAAATAAATAAATATAAAAAGAATGAAATCACAGCAACAATGCTAAACAAGAAAAGATGACATCAACATGAAATAAATTTTAAGGGATATTGGGAAGTAAAAAAGTCAATGAATTTGGGCTAACAGAAATCACAGCAGAAAACACTGCAATTCAAAAAATCAGACTGAGTGGGTTTTCTCAACAGCACAGCAATCTCAGGGTTGGTAAATGCAAAGAGTGGGGTAGATGGGGAAGGAATAATTATGGTAACTCATTTAAGATCTGGAGTAGGGACTTCCCTTGTGGGCCAGTGGATAAGAATCTGCCAGCCAATTTCAGGAGGCACAGGTTTGATCCCTGGTTCGGGAAGATCCCACATGCCTTGGAGTGACTAAGCCTGTACCCCACAACTATTAAGCCTATGCTTTAGAGCCCGTGATCCTCAACAAGAGAAGTCACCACAGTGAGAAGCCCATACACTGCAACAAAAATCGATATACTGAAAATGAGTATACTACCCAAAACAATCTATAGATTCAATGCAATCCCTATCAAGCTACCAGTGGTATTTTTCACAGAACCAGAACAAATAATTTCAAAATTTGTATGGAAATACAAAAAACTTTGAATAGCTAAAGCAATCTTGAGAAAGAAGAATGCAACTGGAGGAATCAACCTGCTTGACTTCAAACTATACTACAAAGCTACAGTCATCAAGACAGTATGGTACTGGCACAAAGACAGACATATAGATCAATGGAACAAAATAGAAAGCCCAGAGATAAATCCACACACCTATGGACACCTTATCTTTGACAAAGGAGGCAAGAATATACAATGGAGAAAATACAATCTCTTTAATAAGTGGTGCTGGGAAAACTGGTCAACCACCTGTAAAAGAATGAAACTAGAACACTTTCTAACACCATACACAAAAATAAATTAAAAATGGATTAAAGATCTAAATGTAAGACCAGAAACTATAAAACTCCTAGAAGAAAACATAGGCAAAACACTCTCTGACATAAATCACAGCAGGATCCTCTAAGACTCACCTCCCAGAGTAATGGAAATAAAAGCAAAAATAAACAAATGGGACATAATTAAACTTAAAGGCTTTT
>NW_011490153.1:0-683 GCF_000754665.1 Bison bison bison | reverse complement strand
TTCATGCATTGGAGATGGAAATGGCAACCCACTCCAGTGTTCTTGCCTGGAGAATCCCAGGGACAGGGGAGCCTGGTGGGCTGCCGTCTATGGGGTCGTACAGAGTCGGACACGACTGAAGCGACTTAGCAGCAGCAGCAGCAGCAGCACACTTTCCCTTCTATCCCCTGAAAAGAAAATTTAGTAATTTGATAAAAATTTACTAATTCCTTACAATGTATCAGGATGCAAGGATTCTGAGATTTGCTTTTTAATCGTCTTTCCTCTAAAAGCTAATGGTAGGGAAATCAGACAAGTCAATTGTGATGCAATATGTCAAACTCTATGATTGATTAAGCACAGAAGATGGCATTTTATCAGTGGAGAGGGCTCATTTCACAGAGTGAGTATTTCTTCAACATTAGTGAATAAAAATGGAAGGAGTCATGAGCTTTCCTGGTGGCTCAGTGGGTAAAGAATTGGCCTGCAATTCAGGAGATGCGAACTGGATCCCTGGGTTGGGAAGATTCCCCTGGAGGAGGAAATGGCAACCTACTCGAGTATTTTTGCCCGGAGAATCCCCATGGACAGAGAAGCCTGGAGGGCTACAGTCCATGGGGTCACAAAGGGTTGAACACTACTGAGTGACTACGCATGGATGCACTCATGATATTCATGCGGACAGCTTGAACAAACAATATGTT
>NW_011490152.1:19308-19668 GCF_000754665.1 Bison bison bison | reverse complement strand
GCTCCTTTTCAGTCAACTCTGGGTACTCAGAGTTTCTGTGTTACACACATGGAACACATGGCTACACACATGGAACACACTGATAATACATCTTCAGCCTCATAAGGGGCTGGAAGCCTTGACCTTATGTTGTTGTTGTTGTTCAGTCGCTCAGACATGTCTGACACTTTGCAACCCAATGGACTGCAGCACGCCAGGCTTCCCTGTCCTTAACTATCTCCCAAAGTTTGCTCGAACTCATGTCCATTGAGTCAGTGATGCTATCCAACCATCTAATCCTCTGTTATCCCCTACTTCTCCTGCCTTCAGTCTTTCTCAGCATTAGGGTCTTTTCTAATGAGTCAGCTCTTTGCATCAGGT
>NW_011490152.1:14087-15617 GCF_000754665.1 Bison bison bison | reverse complement strand
TGATCCAGCAGATGGTGGCAATTTGATCCCTGGTTCCTCTGCCTTTTCTAAATCTAGCTTGAACATCTGGAAGTTCTTGGTTCACGTACTGTTCACTTGACCTTATACATGGTACTAAAAGGTATTTGCTCTTTTTAATCCTGAGAAGGATGCTTTAAGGGAAAAGTAGACTTGGAATTCAACTATGGTGCTCTTACTCAGAAATGTCATAGATTTCCAAAGAATGGATGGATTCCAGTGATTCAATAATTATAGAACCACAATATATAGAATTTCTAGTAACATTGTCTCTAGTTAAATCATTTCTGTGTATATATTTTCCCCTTCACCTTTTGTGTAAATGGTGATAAGAATAGAGTGAATGTTTCTCTCAGCCTACCACTTAACATTAAATAGTGCCAGTGTGAAACAGGAATCTGATCTCTTGGAATTTTAAGTCCAGAAACTGAAACCCCCAGGCATCCTGCATAGGGGTGCTGTGGAAAGAATATCTTCATCTTTAGTAAAAGTTAGGAAGGAATTATGGCAGTTACTACTGATATGAAACATCACATGTAGGAGGTAGTACATTTTATGATTTATAAATTGACCTATAAATAGCAATAGGAAAAACAGTATAACAGCAAACATAAAACTGATAAGATAAATAAAAGCATCAGTATGTTCAAAACACAGGAGCTTCTTTTTATAGCTGTAGGA
This sequence comes from Bison bison bison, assembly GCF_000754665.1. Taxonomy (NCBI): domain Eukaryota; kingdom Metazoa; phylum Chordata; class Mammalia; order Artiodactyla; family Bovidae; genus Bison; species Bison bison. The sequence goes on along the minus strand of NW_011490152.1, from coordinate 14,918 downwards.
GATGATTGCTTTCATTGTTATCTCAATTTTTTTATCTATTTTTTCTACAGCAAATCCTGGCCCTATATTCTATTTGGTTGTCCTGAAAATATGCTTCCTGAGAGTGGGAAATAGCTCACATTCAGTGGGCTCCTTCTATTACTCTTGAAGTGCTAGATAAATAATACAAATCTCCCACCAAAATGATATACTGCGGGCATCCCTCCAAATTTTAAAGCTCTCATCTATTCCCATAGTGATTCTTTCATTACCATGGGTGTGTATAGGAAGCTCAGGTGTTGGAAGCCTTGTGTCAGAGATTTTGAATTCCTCCTTCTACTGTTTGTAAATGGGTTTACCAGTGTGGACAGCGAGTCATGGCTTCAGGTTTCTAACGGAATGGATTTACTATAGGGAGCTACTCCAGAGAAGGAGGGAGGATGTAGAAGACTGGGCAGATAGATCTTTTGGCAGCGGGGGTAGTTTTTAGTTAAATGTGACCCAGTAATCATTTGAAGTTACTTTACAGCCAGTAACAGGAGATAGATGGAGGGGAGAGAGAGGAGGGAGGAAAGGAGGATGCTTTACATCACAAAGTAGGACAGGGTTTTGCATGTTATCTGTTGCTTTGATTGCAGAGAAGAAATACTGTTGAACTCAACCCACAAAGTCTGTGGCTAGAGGGTTTCCGATCGGCAGGGAGCAGAATTGAGGGACTGGGATGAAAGCTTTTCACTCTTTTTTAGTATCCTAATCATGATTATCATATTCAGATGGGTAGTACTTGGCACTGCCAGGAGAGGAAAATTAGGATTCATCACCTTCTCTTATCAGCCAGGGAGAGAATGTTGA
>NW_011490152.1:9541-11597 GCF_000754665.1 Bison bison bison | reverse complement strand
TGATAGTGAGACAAAAATCTATAAAAATATATGGCATTGATTTAAAGGTTGTAGTCTAGGCAGTGAGGAAATTGTCAGAAGCTAGGAGATTGTGAGACATGTCAAGTAGTAGAAAAAGTTTAGTAAAATTTGATCTACGATAGCCTGAAAGGCAGATTATGTACATAAAGAGCTTGTAGTTTTAGGAAAAGAGGTTGAAAAAGAGAATTTTTCATGTGCTGGTAACTTTTGTCTGCATTTTTTGAATTATTACAAAAGAGATGAGCTTATATAAGTAACTGGTTTGTAAACATAAATGAAAGAGAATTGAGAGTCTAGAAATTGGTGTGATTTTAGGGCTTGAAACTGAGTTTAAACTTAAAAACAGTGTGAAATAAACCTTTTGAGAAATAAGCAGATTTAATTTCAAGAATTAAAACAAGTAAAAATCAAAATACTTGTGCACTCAGTCACTTCAGTCAAGTCCAACTCTTTGAGACTCCATGGACTGTAGCCTGCCAGACTCCTCTGTCCATGGGATTCTCCAGGCAAGAATACTGGAGTGGGTTGCTATGCCCTCCTCCAGGGGATCTTCCTCTCCAGGGATCCAGGAACCTGCATCTCTTATGTGTCCTGCATTGGCAGTGGGACAGGGGTGGTGTGGGGGTGGTGAGGTGGTTCTTTATCACTAGTGCCACCTGGGAAGTCCAGTCTCCTCCATACTTACTGTTAAAATCTTTAAATCTTTTTAACCTATTTTCTCAGTGCAGTATCAAATTAAAGGTATAATCCTCACACCCATTATTAAAAACTTCTTAGAGTTTGAAGGTTCAGCTAAATGTGTGATGCTCTTCATTTGGGTAAAATGGCTCAGGAAAAAGGAGTCTAAGGGAATGACTTGCCCGTGGAAGACTGGTGGACCTAAGGTACTCAAACCTAAGGAGAAGGGAGAAATCTAGGTATCAAGAAAAGAGGTATAAATGTGGTTACTGACACATAGAACTGACTAGAATGAAGTTGATAAGAAACCAACTTAAGTTTTTGGAAAAAGAAAATCGTGCTACCAGAGAGACAAAAGGTCTGGACTACGTAGTTTGTGACTGAGGCTTAAAATGATACTTGTAACTTCAGCCTCTTTGGGAGGAGAAGCAGTTCAGAAAAGCTGCTGAATTTCCAAGGAAGGCAATATCCTGATGTCAACTTCATATATGGCCTAGAAGGATAGATGAAAAAGAACCTCCTGGATGGTGGAGTCAGGAGCCACAGGCCAACAATAGAGAGCAAAACTGCTTGAAGGAAGAGCAACCAGAGCCTATTCCGAGGATACTTTTGTAAGCCAAGGGCAGGGGCCCCTCTAAGCATCTGTATGCTGAGATTTCATTATTGCTGTGGGTCAGTGGCTACTCAGTGTCTCCCATTCTTCCTCCTTCTCAATGGGAGAGTTCAATGCAGTCATTCTATGCCTATTTCACTATTGTATATTAGAGGTATGAATCTCTGATATAGAAAATACTCTGTGCTTTGAGATTCTTGATTTTGAGCTTGAAGCAGTGGTTGAATAGTGGTTAAGGTTATCTTCTTTAGAGAAAGGGTAAAGTGAGATGGGGAAAGGATCAGTATTTGTCTACCAGAAGGTTAGACTGCATCAGGTTTTTATTTCTGCTTCCTAATGTGAAATTCCCCTTCTTTCTGGAGGATCAAACTCCTCAGCCTTTTTGAACTCTCCATGATCACGTGGCCTGCTTTGGCCAATGAAATGTGAGCAAAATTAATATATATCCCTTCTAGAGAGAAGAATTATGAGTCAGTACACGCTTCATCAACTTCTGTATTCCATTGGCTATGGCAGCTATCACTGTTATGGTTACTAAATAGTGGCAACTCCATAAGTTTGGGTCCTGGAGTGAAATAAGAGGGTCTGATCTATGGTGAACATGGAGTGGGAATGAGAAATCAACCTTCTTGTAGGCTACTTGGATTTGGAAGATGTTTGTGTAGCATAACCAAGCCTATCCTGATAGCTGTACATAAGTAATTGGGAGAAGATTAAAGTATAAATGAAAGTGAAAATTGCTCA
>NW_011490152.1:5033-7190 GCF_000754665.1 Bison bison bison | reverse complement strand
AGTACTGCTGCTGCTACTGCTGCTAAGTCGCTTCAGTTGTGTCCAACTCTGTGCGACCCCATAGACGGCAGCCCATCAGGCTCCCCCGTCCCTGGGATTCTCCAGGCAAGAATGCTGGAGTGAGTTGCCATTTCCTTCTCCAACGCATGGAAGTGAAAAGTGAAAGTGAAGCCGCTCAGTCGTGTCCGACTCTTAGCGACCCCATGGAGGGCAGCCCACAAGGCTCCTCAGTCCATGGGATTTTCCAGGCAAGAGTACTGGAATGTGGTGCCATTGCCTTCTCCTTTAACAGTACAGTTACCTCCAAATTTAGAAATCTGTTTTTGTTTAGTTATTTCTTTATGTCAATAACTATAATTAAAGATTTTTCTGGACATAACTTTCAAATATTCCTTGTTTATTTGCTTCTTTTACTCCCAGACCTCTTTCAACTTATGGTTAAAAGTAGTTAGAACAGCACATGGAAATGACACCCCCTTAATTTGATCTCTATCTGAAGTTACTTTGAGAAGTTTTACTTCTCAAGTTTTACTGGGCATTTAAGTCTTTAAGCCTGTTTTATAGAGTCTCCTATCATTTCTTTATGCAAGTAAATGGCTTTTCCAACTCGACAAGCCCCCAGTTTTTTGAACCTTCCTTGATCATTAGATTTCTTGTCAGAAACCAACCACTCTTTTTTAGGTCATCTTTCTTATATAATATCTTGCCAAACAGAATCAATAGAACCTAACACATGCTACTAACATTTTGTTTTTCATGTGTTTCTGTTATAAACACCAACTATATAACCTCAATATACTTCCGTTATTTTTACAGTTTCATCCTACTTTTGATACCAATTTCTTAATTAGGTGAAGTTAGGCTTTAAAAAGAACACCTGGCAGCTGTGAGCACAAAAGTGCTTGAAAAGGCCAAAGTGAGAAGAATTGTAATGCCCTTATTTGGTGAAAGTTATCTAGATCCAACCCATAGGCATGATGTTAAAAACATATATCTATAGAAAATAGATTTCTCAATCAGTTGTTTTAAGTAGAGTAAAATAGTGAGGTCTTGATCTCATTTCGTAACTAAAATGACAAGAAACTGGTTGATGAATCACACTGTTTGAACAGTATGTTATTTTCTATCATCACAACAAACCAAATAGATTGTTTATGATTGACCAGAATAACAACTGAACATTTAATGACTCTACTGTAGTCTTGTCACTTTAGTCAAACAGTATAAAGGCAATGGAAATATCATTCTTGCTTTATTCCAGTGTAAGGTATTCAGCAGTTAGCATGAGCTCCTCTGATTAGAAATGCAAACATAGGACCCTTGGGGCAGAGGCTTGCTCACTTGCTGTTAGAATCTCCCTAAGGACAAATTTCAAGCCCAGTGAAGTATATGATTTTGAAATTAATAGAAAATATATATTAACAAACACTCAGGTCAAAGAGACGTATGAAATGCTACTTAACTTTGAGAACAGAAACTTACAGAGCAAATGCATTATGAAAAATAAATGTTTTCAATAGAAAGGAGTTTTTCCCAGTATCTATAAAGAGCCCAATAAGGAGACCATTCTTACATATAGTAGAATACAAGTTCTCAGGACCAGGACTCCAATTTAGGGCACTCAGTTGCAAATGAGTAATTCACTGTATAGCCAAAGACAAAAACCACTCCAGATCTGCGTCTTGTGTCTGATTCCAGGCATTACTGTTTGGAGCTAGTTAATCCTACTAAAATAATTTAGGGAACATTATTATTATTTCCTTGGGATTTCCCTAGTGGCTCAGTCAGTAAAGAATCCACCTGCAAAGTAGGAAACCCAGGTTTGATCCCTGGGTTGGTAAGATCCCCCTGGAAAAAGGAAATGGCAACCCACTTCAGTATTCTTGCCTGAAGAATCCTTTGAACAGAGGAGCCTGGTGGGCTACCATCCATGAGGTCGCAAAGAGTTGGACATGACTTAGTGAATAAACCACCAGCATTATTTCCTTAGCACAGAGAAATGTGTTCAACTATGTGTATTTACTATGTGTTATTTTACTTAAGGGCTTCCCAGGTGGCAGTGGTGGTAAAGAACTTGCTTGCCAATGCAGGAGACATAACAGATGCAGGTTCGATTCCCTGGGTTGGGAAGATCCCCTGGAGAAGGGCATGGCAACC
>NW_011490152.1:839-1899 GCF_000754665.1 Bison bison bison | reverse complement strand
TTCTTGACCTGCACACAGATTTCTCAGGAGGCAGGAAAGGTGCTCTGGTATTCCCATCTTTTGAAAAATTTTCCACAGTTTCTTGTGATCCACACAGTCAAAGGCTTTGGCGTAGTCAGTAAAGCAGAAGTAGATATTTCTCTGGAACTCTCTTGCTTTTACTATGAATGTTCGCAAGTTGATCTCTGGTTCAGCTACCTTTTCTAAATCCAGCGTGAATGTCTGAAAGTTCTTGGTTCATTTACTGTTGAAGCCTGGCTTGGAGAATTTTGAGCATTACTTTGCTAGCATGTGAGATGAGTGCAATTGTGAGATAGTTTGAATATTCTTTGGCATTGCCTTTCTTTGGGATTGCAATGAAAATTGACCTATTCCAGTCCTGTGGCCACTGGTGAGTTTTCCAAATTTGCTGGCATATTGAGTGCAGCACTTTAATAACATTATGTTTTAGAATTTGAAATAGCTCAACTGTAATTCCATCACCTCCACTAGCTTTGTTCATAGTGATGCTTCCTAAGGCCCACTTGACTTTGCATTCCAGGATGTCTGGCTCTAGGTGAGTCATCACACCATCATGGTTATCTGGGTCATGAATATCTTTTTTGTATAGTCCTTCTGTGTATTCTTGCCACTTCTTAATATCTTCTGCTTCTGTTAAGTTCAAGCCATTCCTGTCCTTTATTGTGCCCATCTTTGCATAAAATGTTCCCTTGGTATCTCTAATTTTCTTGAAGAGATCTCTGGTCCTTCCCATTCTATTGTTTCCCTCTATTTCTTTGCACTGATCACTGAGGAAGGCTTTCTTATCTCTCCTTGCTCTTCTTTGGAACTCTGCATTCAGATGCTTATATCTTTCCTTTTCTCCTTTGCTTTTCGCTTCTCTTCTTTTCTCAGCTATTTGTAAGACCTCCTCAGACAACCATCTTGGCTTTTTGCATTTATTTTTCTTGTGGATGGTCTTGATCACTGCCTCCTATACAGTGCCACGAACCTCCATCCATAGTTCTTCAGGCACTCTGTCTATCAGATCTAATCCCTTGCATCTATTTGTAACTTCCAC
>NW_011490152.1:658-739 GCF_000754665.1 Bison bison bison | reverse complement strand
GTTTGCTACTGCTGCTAAGTCGCTTCAGTTGTGTCCAACTCTGTGCGACCCCATAGACGGCAGCCCATCAGGCTCCCCCGT
>NW_011490152.1:0-558 GCF_000754665.1 Bison bison bison | reverse complement strand
ATAAGGGGTTTGATTTAGGTCATACCTGAATAGTCTAGTGGTTTTCCCTACTTTCTTCAATTTAAGTCTGAATTTTGCAATAAGGATTTTTATATTGCCTGGTATAATTCTGAAGACCAGTAACAAATATCCCCATGCATCCTTTACCAGTTTGGATGCTGTAGCTTTTTTGTCAGGAAATGACCCTTGGCTCCAATACAGAAGGTCTGAAATTTCATTGCTTTGGCAGTTCTTCCATTTGAAAGATTTTGGCCTTCAGTAATTGTTAGGTCAGACACAGCACGTTTCTGACCCATTTGTAGTTTAATTCAGAAATCACTGGTCATTACTTTGAATTCAGAGGATCCTGCCTGCTGGGCTGCCCTAGTCTTTGTGGTCAGTCTGTCACAAGGTAGAAGCATCCAGAATGCCAGGTCACATAGCAACATTCACTTTAATGTAAACAACAAAATTGATAACAAGAAATTAGAATTTCAGTATAATGTTTTGCAGAATACCTGACAATCCACAGGAGTTTTTATACTTGTTTTATAACATGCAGTCTTTGTCAGAAGAAGC
>NW_011490151.1:4684-5092 GCF_000754665.1 Bison bison bison | reverse complement strand
ATTGCCATTTTATTACTTATTTTCCAGGTTTTTTTTTTTTTTTGGTAGTTCTTCTCTACTCATTTCTTCTCTTTGTTTCTACTGTTGTGGTTTGACTTTCTTTTGTACTATGCTTGGGTTCCTTCTTTTTGTTTTTTGTGTTATCTGTTTTAGATTTTTTATTTGTGATTACCATATATGTTAGTTAACATGTAATTATATCTACATGTTTTAAACTGGTAGTCATTTAGATCTACATTTCTACTCTCCTCCCTCACCTTTTGTGTTTTTGATGTCATGTTTTTCATCTTCATACGTTTCTGTTTATTGTAGTTATAGTTGCTTTTATAATTTTTTTGTTTTTTAATTTACACACTGGCTCATTTAACTAATCTTTGATTGTTACTATATATTGTCTTTCCTAGTGGG
>NW_011490151.1:0-713 GCF_000754665.1 Bison bison bison | reverse complement strand
TAAGACTGACTTCAAAGAACATACCGCCTATGTTTTCTTACTAGATGTTTTATGGTTTCAGGTCTTATATTTAAGTCTTTAATTCATTTTGACTTTATTTTTGTAAATGATGTGAAAAAATGGTCTAGTTTTATTTTACATATAGCTACCTTGTTTTCCCAACACCACTTAGCCATAAAAAAGAATGAAATCTTGGAATCTGTGACAGTATGGATGGATCTGGAGGGTATTATGCTAAGTGAAATAAGTCAGAGAAAGATGAATACTGTATGTTTTCACTTATATGTGGAATCTAAAATATAAAAAAAAAATGAGCCCCCCAAAACCCAGAAACAGACTCATGGATACAGAGAACAAACTAGTGGTTGCCAGAAGGGAGAAGAATGGGAGGAAGGGTGCAATAGGTGAAGGGGATTAAAAGATACAATTTACCAGTTATAAAAGAAATAAGTCACAAGGATGTAACTTATGGTACAAAGACTACAGTCAATAATATTATAATACCTTTGTATGATGCATAACCTGTACAAATATAGAATCACTGTGTTGTACATCTGAAACAAGTATTGTAAGTCACCTATACTTGAATTAAAAAATTTTAATGAAAAAAAAATAAGTATGGCAGTTCATTTTAAGAACAGTAATTGAAATGGGAGGGGTTTTACCTTCCAATAAAAACTGAATGAATATAAGGAATCTCTTGTCAGAAGGTC
>NW_011490150.1:15201-15838 GCF_000754665.1 Bison bison bison | reverse complement strand
AAGCACACAGATTCTGTTTGACAGCTTACCTTTTCTGCATCCATGCCATATGTTATTTAGAACAACAATGCGCGTCACAGAAGTGCTGTTATTAAACAATTCCAACAGCTAGTAAACTACTACACATTTTCCTTTATTGCAAATTAACCATTTTTCTGTGTAAAAAATATATGCCAGTCATTGGTTGACTTTACAAACATTTCTCACATTTGCCTTTCTTAGGTTCTTGTTTTACTTGAAAAAGGAGTTATTGAGTTATAATGTAGTAAATGTTTAATGTTATGTTAATATAATGTATTAAATGTTTAATGTATTAAATCTCAAAAGGGTTGTCATTTCCCTTCCTGGTCAAGGCTGGTAGAGTGCGGAAGATGAATGAAAAAAGGTACTTTGCTTATTTCAAGAATTTTTTTAAATTTTTATCTCATAATCAAGTTTTGTCCTGAAAAGAAAGATGATGACCCGAACCTGTTTCCTCTCTCATGTTACTTTAGGGACTTAAAAATATATACGTATGTATTATCTCTTCAGAAGTTGCTAAAATAACTCCCTTTCATGAGCCCCTGAGCCAGTGGCCCACAAGGCAATTAAGTGGTATTTTATTAGTCTGTGACCTTTTTTTCCATTTCAAGCGCCT
>NW_011490150.1:13864-15101 GCF_000754665.1 Bison bison bison | reverse complement strand
ATGGACTGTGTAGTCCATGGGGTCGCAAAGAGTCAGACATGACTGAGCAACTTTCACTTAAAATAGTTTGTAGAAGATGCTCATTGGCCTCTCTCCATCCCCACAGGGTAATATGTCTAAACCACAAGAGCAATGGAATTTCTGAAGTCAGTTTCCCTGCTCTTCGAGAAGATCCATCTTGTCTAACAAGAGGAGATCATGTAAAATAACCTAAGAGATTTGTTCTCAACCAAGGATTATAAAGAAAAAGATTTTGTAGGTTATGGTCTGATCATTATGTTAGGGCCGTGTGTATGATTTTTCCTACTTCATCTGCAAATGACCAGGTTAAATGACCAGGTTAAAATTTTGAGCTATTTCAGACCAACGAGTATCACCAAAGTTCTTAACCAGTGGGTAATTGGCAGTGCCCTGTCCCTACCTTTGTCTTGAGTTAATTATAACAAAGAAAACCATTTTCCCGTCAGTGGTACTTTTGAATGTTAGGAGAGGCCTAGTTTGAATTTGAAAGACCCTCTTTGGCAGGATTATTCTTTTTTCTAATTAGTTTTCATTAGGGTATAGTTGCTTCATAATGTGTTAGTTTTTACTGTACAGCAAAGTGAATCAGCTATATGCATACATATATCTCCTGTTTCTTGGACTGCCTTTGCATTCAGGCCACCACAGTGCATTAAGTAGAATTCCCTGTGCTATACAATAGGTCTCGTCAGTTATCTATTTTATACATAGTATCAATAGTGTATGTGTTAATCTCAATCTCCAAATTCCTCCAACCCTACCCCTTTCCCCCGTTGTATCCATACATTTGTTCTCTACCTCTATGTCTCTATTTCTTAAGTCACAGTAACTGGTCACATATTTTCAGTTCTCTGTTTATAGGCAGAATGGATTCAACCATTTGCACAGAGTTAACAACTGCCCAAATGTGGGAGCATGTACAAGACAGACTGAGGTCCCACCAGAGTCCAGTGTGAGTATTCCTGGTCAGGCAACTCTCCTCTAAGGGTCCTCGGAATCCTCTCCATTCAGTCAGCAGAAGAAAAATGGAGCATTGAAGGCAAGAGGGGTGTTGGGTTGAAAGAGGCTTACATCACGTTTACCCAAATTCTGCTGGTCAGAAATCAGTCCTGTGTCCACACAGAAGCCCAAAGGGGACTGGAAAATATCAGACAGCCACATGCCCAGAAAGAAGAGGAAATAGGGTCTGTGATTTGCTCCCAGTTTGCCATGGGGA
>NW_011490150.1:12886-12992 GCF_000754665.1 Bison bison bison | reverse complement strand
TGATGTACTCTGCATAGAAGTTAAATAACCAGGGTGACAATATACAGCCTTGACGTACTCCTTTTCCTATTTGGAACCAGTCTGTTGTTCCACGTCCAGTTCAAAC
>NW_011490150.1:10682-12185 GCF_000754665.1 Bison bison bison | reverse complement strand
GACCTTTGTTGACAAAGTAATATCTCTGATTTTTAATATGCTGTCTAGGTTGGTCATAACTTTCCTTCCAAGGAGTAAGCGTCTTTTAATTTCATGGCTGCAGTCACCATCTGCAGTGACTTTGGAGCCCAGAAAAATAAAGTCAGCCACTGTTTCCCCATCTATTTGCCATGAAGTGATGGGACTGGATGCCATGATCTTAGTTTTCTGAATGTTGAGCTTTAAGCCAACGTTTTCACTCTCCTCTTTCACTTTCTTCGGAATTCACAGCAAAATTACATTAGAATAGAACACATACTCTGAATGGATTGGGTTGGCCAAAAAGTTCTTCTGGGTTTTTCCATATGAAAACTGGAAGGAAGTTTGTGGCCAACCCTATATCTTAAGTGGTACACAATCATGGCAGCAGCCCATGATTTTGATTCATCATATAAATATTTTCCTGAAGCCCTCTCTATAATAAACATTAATAAATAGGGAAAGCAAAAAGGTTCTGACTGCAAGCCATAGAAACCAAACTCCAACCAGCTCATGCTCAAATAAAAATATTAGACCAGTTATTGGGGCATCCTCTACAACCATAGGAAGACCCTAGCTGCTCCTGGAACATGGAGAAAACCAGAAGGACTCAAAGACTGTCAGCACTCTGACTCTGCTTTTCTCTGAGGGCTGGATTCATTGCTTCCTCCCATGGAGTAGCCTCTCTGACATGGCAGTGGCCTGAGAATGCCTGCCTTTCCCTCACAATGGAGAAAATACTCCCCTCTTGCCATCATCAGTTGAAAACTCCTTGGGAAGCACAGAGATAGGACGGGTTTAGATCACTTACCTTTGGATGAATACACGAGAGCCTCAGGGCACCAATGTGAGGGGCAGGGACTTGATCCCTAGAAAGGGGAACATTCCCAGTGAATGGGGTAATTAATCTGAGATGAGACGTCCCCCAAATTGATGTCAACAAAAACAAGTTCAGAGACTTCCCTAGTTCAGTAACTAAGATTCTGTGCTCCCAGTGCAGGGGATGCAGGTTCGATCCTTGATCAGGGAACTAGATCTCACATGCTGAAACTAAGACCCAGTGCAGGTAAATAAATAAATATTTTAAAAATAACAATAAAGTTCAAGCTACACAAAGTAACCCCATTCAGGTCCAAAGAAAAATGAGTGTGTGTGTTTGCCAGTCAAGAGTTCAAATATTTCTCAAAAGCTAACAGAGTTTGTCAGAAGGACTGAGCCCTCCTGAGGGCTCAGGAAGTACCTCTCCATCTGCTGTCTTCCACCTCACTGAGGCTCCAGCAGCCCTGCCTGCTTCAGAAGGACCTCACGGGAGGTGGTAAGGGAGGCAGAACTCAGGCTGCTGCCTCTCATTGCCCATCACCTTCACTGTACAGCATCTTGGTGCAGGTAGAGACACAAATGCACAATGACAAAACCTGGCAGGATCTGAGCAAGGATCTCTGAGTGAGTGTTTTGGGCTCTTTTTTTTTTTTTTTTTTTTTAAAG
>NW_011490150.1:8462-10582 GCF_000754665.1 Bison bison bison | reverse complement strand
TGATGACTCATCTCTGCTGTGTAAAGAATGTGTAAATGAATGACCATCAATATGTTCCAATAAAACTTTAGGCCAGTGAAAACTTGAATATCATGTAATAAATTACAAATATTGCTCTCATTTTGAATTTTTAGCCATTTAAAAAATAAAGAATATCCTTAGCTATTGGACCATAGAATAGTAGGCCACATTGCAGACTTGGTCCATGGTCAGGAGTTTGCTGACGTCTGTTTTAAAAGAGCACGTTTCATTATCATTGATTTATTCTTTCAACAGACATAAATTGTGAACCTCTTTCATGTCAGTCAATGAAGAGTCCTAGGGTCTATAAAAATGAGTAAAACTGAATCCCTGCCCTCAAGGAGCTCAGTCTAGTTGGATAGATCGATGCTTACAATGTGCTGTGCTGGAGGCTAGGATGGGTGTGTGAAGAAGCCACATCTGAGCAAATCACATAAATAGATATTTATAAAATGAGTGACGAAATCAACAAAGAGAAGAGTGTCTGCATTAATGCAACTTTTCTTGCCACAAAGCTATAAATAAAAGAATATGTATAAGAAGGGGGCAGGCAGTCCTTGAAACCCTAGCTCCTGTCCCCTGATCAACTGCATCTAATTATCCAAACTACCAACTTGCTGGTTCTGTGCTAGGTAGAGTCACACACAACATGCCCTTTAAAATACTCTGTAACCAGCAAAGTGCAGGATGGGATATTTAAGAAGACGTCCTGAAAATCTCAGTGTGTCAATATCTTTTCTGCTGCAAGTAACTGAAATCCCCAACTCTAACAATAAGGAAATGTGTTTTCTCAGAGCTGCAAAGCCCACTGGAGGTAAAGGAGGCCCCAGGCACAATGTAATTAGCTCAGTGTTGTCAAACTCCCTGGTTGGTTTCTTTTTTTTTTTTCTCATATCCCCACTCTATTTGCAATAACATTTGTAAGCACTGTATTTTGCCAGTAGCATTCCTTGTTCACATCCAAAGAGAGAGAAAACCTCTCTCTCAATCGTGGAATTTAAATTCTCTTTAGTCTGTTGGAGCCAACTTAGGACATACGATTTGTCCGTGGACCTGTTGCTAGGGGAGTTCTGTGCATGGATCGGCTTAGATTAACTATCTGATGCAATATCATTGTTGAGGAATTAACCGTAATACTTTCCTCACTTGAGAAGAACAAGAGGGAAACATGGAGAAGGAAATGTAGCTAATTTGATTTTTTTTGGTTACATTTGTCCATAATCAGCCTGGGCTTTTTCTAGATTCATATTTTTCAAGTCTGAGTACAGAAATTTTCAAAGTGTGGTCCAGGCAACCTGGTGTTCCTGAGAATCCTTCAGGGAATTCTAGAAGTCAAAACCATTCTCATCATACTATGATCTCATTTGCAAGTGTATGGTGGCATTTTCCAGAGATTGAAGGCCAAACAGTTATGCCATTGCTCTGTCAGGTAATTGGATATGAGCTTGGATATTCTTGTATTTAAAAACCTCTCATCCTTCGTTTCTAATACAATAAACATCAATAGCTGTAATGCACATAAACACAGTCTCTGGTGTCCTCAAAATGTAAGAATATAAAGAAGCCCCGAGACCCAAAAGTTTGAGAACTGCTGAGTTCTAAGATCAATTTTAGAAACATTTTGTACAGAAATGGAATAAAAAATAGAGTATGCCCTAGATCACACATTTAAGTATTGTTTTGTGAATTTTTCTTTTGACTATGTATATGCATGAATTTACATATATTAAATATACACATATGCATGTATTTAATCAAAAGAAAAAATTCACCAAACAATACTTACATGTGTGTGTGTGTGTGTTTACAATATAAACAAAATGTTCTAATGTGGACTCCTGGGTTATTTGAAGTCCTGACACCAAAAAGCGAAGTTCCAAAAGATACATCACTTTAAGGTCTGATTTCTCAGTTCTCATGTCTTATCTGAAAACCTACCTACTCCCTCAGTGATTAAACCCAGGCAGCCACAACGAACTATAAGTTATCTCCTAGCCTTGTAGGTTCAGTTCAGTCGCTCAGTTGTGTCCAACTCTTTGCGACCCCATGAACCACAGCACGCCAGGCCTCTCTGTCCATCACCAACTCCAGGAGTTCAC
>NW_011490150.1:5560-7281 GCF_000754665.1 Bison bison bison | reverse complement strand
TTTCAAGGCAAGAATATTGGGGTGGGTTGCGGTTTCCTCCTCCAGCAGATCTTCCCAACCCAGGGATTAAACCCATATCTCTGGTATCTCCTACACTGGCAAGCAGATTCTTTATCAGGAAGTCTAGGGAATTAGACACATGGCCCTTCAGTGTACAGATGGCAAGGGGCAGAGATGGCCACTGTGGTCTGGTCAGGTCACGTATGGAAGTTTCACAGGGCTTCACAGATATTTATTTAGTATTGAATGAAAGAGACTTTAAATTCTATAGTAGGAATCCAACCACTTTGAGTCCTGAGCCTGGAGGCTGAAGGAGATTCTGAGACCATTGAGGCCAGTGACTCAAAGAATGCCCATTACTATCATCTGAGAAGAAATGTCATGAATGGAGCTCCGTCCTGAGAGACCACACAAGGAATATTGTGTTGGGGGCACCTGGGACATGGCTGGCATCCATAGCACTGCCCATTGTCACATCTGGTGGCTGCTTTTTCTCCCCTTCAATAGATTTCCTACTTGACCCTCCCTCTATGTGACTTCATAGAAGTGGGCAGATCTGGTTCTTTTCCAGGAGCATATCTGAGTGAGAGAGATTTGAGAGGGGGTCCACGGAAAGGGTGGGGGGTCTTTGGAAGGTGAATGGACATCCAATCATCCATCCGAGAGGCATTCCCAACTTTGCATCCTAGGGAAACACTTGTGTGGTCATTGGTTAAGGAGTTAGAGTTTTTTTGCTTTTTATTTTTAAAGATTTTTTGATGTGGACCATTTGTAAAGTCTTTATTGAATTTGTTACTTCTATGTTGCTTCTGTTTCATGTTTTAGTTTTCTGCCCAAGAGGTATGTGGGATCTTAGCTCCCTGACCAGGGATCAAACCCTCACCCACTGCATTGGAAGGCAAAGTCTTAACCACTGGACCACCAGGGAACTCCCAAGGAGTCAGAGTTTTAAACAAGCTGAAAGTTAAAGCATTAATCACTCAGTCATTTCTGGCTCTGTGAGACCCAGTGGACTGTAGCCCACCAGGCTCCTCTCTCCATGAAATTCTCCAGGCAAGAATACTGGAGTGGGTTGCCATTTCCTCCTCTAAGGGAATCTTCCCAACCCAGGGATCAAACCTGAGTCTCCTGCATTGCAGGCAGATTCTTTACCACTGAGCCACCAGGGAAGTGAGATGGCAGGGTGTCTTTGTGCATATGGGAGAGCTGTGCCCATTGTGGAGGTTGGGCTTAGGACTCTGAAGGCTGTGAGGGAGGAGAGAGAATTGAATGGTGAACACGTTAGGCAGGGTGCCCCCACATCAGCCAGTTACCTCTTCTTGGAATGAAGAAGAGAGCACCTCACAGACCAGGTCCCACATATCCCATGTTCTTGGATATTTTCGAGGGTGGCCATGATAAGATTTAGGCACCCATTTGTCATGGATATCCTAGCCACACCACTGCGTGGACAGCCAGGGATTCTCTTGTGGTCGTCAAAAGTCCAGGAAGGCACCATACAAAATTAAAATGTCCCAACAGATTCTAAAGGAGGGGGCAATGGGTGTCTTCCAGTGAAGCTACACACTGAGCATTTCACTCACCTGGCACGAAGTTTTCGATCTGCTTTTTTCCTTTATGTAGCAAGCATCCAGGCTCACAGAGACCCAAGAGCCCAGAGAGCCACCTATCTAAAGTGCTCAGACTCTAAGTATATGTAGGAAACCAAGAGTTGTTTAGCC
>NW_011490150.1:3749-5460 GCF_000754665.1 Bison bison bison | reverse complement strand
CTGGGAAGCCCCAAATACTTCATTACATATATTTAAACCTAAGAGATTTTTTTCCTTCTTAACACCAATCCTATTATCCTGGCTAACAAAATTCATAATTTCTTACTCCAGTATCCATGGAAATATCCACTAAATATTTAAATGTTTCCTTGTTCCCCAGCTCTCTCTTACTCCTTTGTTGAAGCCTGGATAGAAGAGAACAATGCTAGAACACATGCCAGTGAGACAGGAAGGAAGGGGGCCACCAGCCCAGTCCCTGAGTATTCTAGACCTCTAGCAAAGGAAGCAGTTGCCATAGACTAATGACCCAAGAGGGCTAATGATCGTCATCAGTGAATATATCTCCAACAATAGGATTTTTCATCAGAGGTTCAGAAGGCTGCCATTTTTTTCAGAGCTCTCAGGAGTGAGGCCAGAAGCCTGAGAAGTGGGCCTGGGCCATCTCTAGGTACAAAACTAAGAAAAAGAGAGATTTTTAAAAAATTTTCTTAAGGTAAGCTAAACTGCTGTAACAAGCAGACCGCCAGATGAGAATGGCTCAGAGTCAAGATGCTTACTTTGTACCCATTTACCAGGCAAGTCGCGTCTGGCCCAAGGGCGGCTCTGCTCTATGCGATCACTCGGGAGCTGCTCTCCCATCTATGATTCGGCAAATAGCCACGATCATCTCCAGCTCAGTGAGGGTGAATCGGGGGAGGGAACAACTGAGGACCAAATGAGAGGGTTTGGGGGCCAGATCTGATTGTGGTATAGAACTTCCCATACGACTTTCAAAGAGGTTAGGAAACAAAATCTAAGGTTGGACTCAGAAGAAAGAGACAACTGTGGTGAAGCACTAGCAGATGCTGCCACAGCACAAGAGTCCCATCTCCTTGATTTAAGAGGCAGCTTGTTGCCAGAGAACTGGCAGGATCTTATGCAGGGTCTGTCAGTCATAAAGATCTCATGGGGCTTGAGATTGTGAAGTCAGGGAGGGGATGAGAATAGATTGCTTTTTCAGGTATCAATGCTACAACCATCTGCTACAATCTCAGACTGCAAGATCAGGGTAGCAGGTGCAAGAAAAGCTCATGAATTTCACTCCTACTGCTCAGTCCTGGGGGAGTTCCTAAAGCCCAGTGCCAGAGTCAGAACCTCTGTCTATTCAGTGTGAAACTCTCTTGTCAAGTGGATAATAATTTCCTCTTGTCCAAATACAGGAGGAAACTGAGTCACGAGCTCTGATGTGTGAGAGAACAACTTCGAACCCAAAGTTATGCACAAGGGTTGGTAGTGCTTACAAATGATTGAAACAGGGCCCAGACCCTGTGGGTCAGGGTTTCCAACAGGAGGCTGTGGATGGCTCCCAAAGAGGAAACCCCAGTCTCCACCATAGGGGAACACAGGAACAGGCTCGAGAGCAGGGTCCAGTGAGCTACTTCTGTGAGACTCTTAGGGTTCTGTCATAGGATCATATTTTCTGACTGCTCTCTGTCCCTCTGCTGTCTAAGGTTCCTGGTGTCTAAGCTCACATTCATTTCCACTTAGCACTGGGCTGAGAAATATCGTAATGAACTGGGGAAACTTGAGTGATGATACTGACGGTTGTGTGGGGCGGGAGCTGGCAGTGCCTGGGAAGGCAAAGTCCCTGGTGCAGTATGTGTGTGCTCAATTGTGTCTGACTCTTGTGATCCCATGGACTGCAGCCCGCCAGGCTCCTGCCCATAGGATT
>NW_011490150.1:1296-1847 GCF_000754665.1 Bison bison bison | reverse complement strand
CGAGGTTCCAGGTCTCCGTGGAGCAGGGGGAGCCTGGAACCTCGCAGACTGGAGGTGGGAAGAGGGTCAGTCTCCTCCTCCCCACTCACATGCCCCCTCCTTTCCAAGTGACTTCAAACCAAGAAGAGTAATTTCTGGTTCCTCAGGGAACTGATGACTGGAGGGGTGACTCCCCAGAATGTGTATGCTCTGTCTCAGGGTCCTGGGTCCAACCCAGGCCAGGAGGCCGGAGTCAAGTGTCAAGCTCCCCCCACCCCCACCTTCCCAAAGGCTGCTTTTGGGTCTCTCTGCACCCCACTGACCCTGTCACCCAGCAGACTGAATCCGGCTCCACCACACTTCTTAAAACTTAAGGTTAAAATGGGGAGGTCGCAAGGCACAGGGTCCCTCCAGCTCCCCTTTTCCTGCCCCAGACTCTGCAGAAGCCACTCCCCCCCACCACCTGAGTTCTGATTAACTCATTACATCCAGTCTCCAGCAGAAATCTGTATGGAACACCAGCTGTGTACAGGCACAATTCTAGGTATCAGGGAATATAGACAAAAGTTACT
>NW_011490150.1:713-1196 GCF_000754665.1 Bison bison bison | reverse complement strand
CAAGGAGCTTTCATTCTGCTGGAGAAAACATAATAAACAATAAAGTATATAAAAAAAAGAGCCCTCACGAATGGGATTCAGTTCAGTTCAGTTCAGTCGCTAAGTCGTGTCCGACTCTTTGCGACCCCATGAATTCCAGAATGTGAATCGCAGCATGCCAGGCCTCCCTGTCCATCACCAACTCCCGGAGTTCACTGAGACTCATGTCCATCGAGTTGGTGATGCCATCCAGCAATCTCATCCTCTGTCGTCCCTTTCTCCTCCTGCCCCCCAATCCCTCCCAGCATCAGAGTCTTTTCCAATGAGTCAACTCCGCATGAGGTGGCCAAAGTACTGGAGTTTCAGCTTTAGCATCATTCCTTCCAAAGAAATCCCAGGGCTGATCTCCTTTAGAATGGACTGGTTGGGATTAGTATCCTTATAAAAAGAAGTCCCAGAGACCTAGCTTGTTCTTTCTGTTATGTGAAGACACAGAGAAACACA
>NW_011490150.1:0-613 GCF_000754665.1 Bison bison bison | reverse complement strand
AGGAATTCGTGTCCAGTCCACCCTCAGCAGCTGCTGCTTCTTGGCCTGAGAAACAGACCTCAGGGAGGCTGGGGCCACGCCCTGGCACAAGAATGAGGGAACTTCGAGTCTCCTGGCCAAGGTCTCAGAATGCCTGTGTCCTTCAGGATTGTCGCCCAGGTTTTCCACCTCATTTAATGTTAAAGTTATACACGAAGGCTCTCCTCCTAAACTGGGCTGTTCTGGGGACAACATCAGCTCTTTGATTCACTGGAAGCCAGTTGCTATGGTCCCAAATAGATATGTCCCCACAAAGTTCATATGTTGAAATCCTAATCTCCAAGGTGATGATGGTATTTGGAGGTGGAACCTTTGGGAGGTGGTCTGGCCATAAGAACCTTCACATGCAGGTGGGCTCGGATTTGAAAATAATGGCTATGCTGCTTAGGCGCAGCCTAAGGCTGGAAGATGTAAAGACTGAATCTCCCAAGAACCCCAGCTCAGTTCTGTGGGCCAGACAGGCCCTTGTGGCATTCTGGTCGAATGCAGAAGAAATGAGTGAGCCCAATCATCAGTCAGAGACAAGCCTGGGATCACCCCGTCTACAGGAGGTGCCAGGCTTGGGGTCCCCTTG
>NW_011490149.1:5284-5460 GCF_000754665.1 Bison bison bison | reverse complement strand
AGTCAATGGAGCTGTTTTTAAAGACTTAACGGCAGTTTATTTCAGCTGAAATATATGTAGAGCCAAAATATTTGTAAGGGCCTCTGACACCATGCTGGATAATAAACTGATATGTTCTGTTCTTCCTACAAAAGTACTAAGTTAACATTGCCATCAATATAAGAACCTCGTTAAAT
>NW_011490149.1:0-889 GCF_000754665.1 Bison bison bison | reverse complement strand
GCTGAGGTAGTCAAGGGTGAAATGACACATTATCTGAAATTTAAAATATGCCTAAAAAAGGAGGGAGTAAATGAAAAGGCAAAGTATTGAAAAATGGTGAAGCAAGTTTCATTGGATTTTATCATATTATTCTCTTTACTTTTGTGTATGTTTTAAACATTCTACAATAAAATGGTTTAAAATTTACTTGTGCTTTTAAAATGATTATAATAAAATTATTTATGTATTTATAATATAAACAACAATAAAACACAAATTAAAAAATAATGAATTCAGCATAATCTTGTCCAAGTAGGGCAAAGGAAAATAAGAACATCTTAAGTTTCCAAAAGGTTCATTTAAAATCTTTTGATCTATGCATAATTCTAGTTTCAACTGGCTTCATTAAGTCAGAGTTGTTCCATACACAAAACAACTTAATATTTTTGTAGTTTCTATACTGAAGACTAATGCTGGCTTTTTTGTAATTGAATCTACCTGTTTATGATATTTTAGCTACCTTAACAATAAAGAGGTCAAATGGTAAAAAAATAAATAAATAAAATAAAACTAAAATAAATGAAGGAAGAAGCAACATTTTGAGCACAGGAATCTCAGCTTCAACTGCCTGAAGCTCAACCACAGCTTTCTAAAAACAAAAAAGGTCTCCCCTTGAATTTCCTAGGGAAGAGTATCCTTTGGCTGTTTAGTTGATCATTCAGTTAAAGAAAGAATTTGCATGAGCAAGCATATATGAAATCTTTCTATTAAATTCAAGATATTGACATTTTCTGCAGAAAGCCAATCATATCCAAATATGGACACCTCTCAGAGCTCAACATCATCAACAAAAACAGAGAAGAATGATGATGTGAGTTCATCATCACCCGCAGAGTCTGAAGTTAGAAGA
>NW_011490148.1:4816-5198 GCF_000754665.1 Bison bison bison | reverse complement strand
GCACATGAGTTTGGGTGGACTCCAGGAGTTGGTGATGGACAGGGAGGCCTGGCGTGCTGCAGTTCATGGGGTCACAAAGAGTCGGACACGACTGAGTGACTAAACTGAACTGAAGGAGACAAAAGACCTGTATTCCAAAAATTATAAGATGCTGATAAAAAAAAAAAAAAAACAAACAAAAGAAGACACAACAGATGAAAAGATATATACCATGTTCATGGATTGGAAGAACCAATATGGTCAAAATGACTATATTACCCTAGGCAATCTACAAATTCAATGCTGCTGCTGCTAAGTCGTTTCAGTCATGTCTGACTCTGTGCGACCCCATAGATGGTAGCCCACCAGGCTCTGCCATCCCTGGGATTCTCCAGGCAAGAAC
>NW_011490148.1:0-467 GCF_000754665.1 Bison bison bison | reverse complement strand
CTTTTCCAGGATAGATCACATCCTGGGCCATAAATCTAGCCTTGGTAAATTCAAAAAAATTGAAATCATTCCACGCATCTTTTCTGACCACAATTCAGTAAGACTAGATGTCAATTACAGGAGAAAAACTACTAAAAATTCCAGCACATGGAGGCTGAACAACATATTGCTGAATAACCAATAAATCACAGAAAAAATCAAAAAAGAAATCAAAATATGCATAGAAATGAATGAAAATGAAAACACAACAACCCAAAATCTATAGGACACTGTAAAAGCAGTGCTAAGGGGAAAGTTCATAGCAATACAGGCTTAACTCAAGAAACAAGAAAAAAGTCAAATAAATAACCTAACTCTACGCTTAAAGCAACTATAAAAGGAAAAAATTAAGAACCCCAGGGTTAGTAGAAGGAAAGAAATCTTAAAAATTAGGGCAGAAATAAATGCAAAAGAAACAAAAGGGACCA
>NW_011490147.1:19868-20865 GCF_000754665.1 Bison bison bison | reverse complement strand
TTTTAGGTCTTTGTTAGTTGATTCCTGCATTTCTACATTTTGTTTTTGAGGTTTTTTATCATCATTACTGTCATCATTCTGAATTCTTTTTCAGGTATTTTGACTACTAATTCTTCATTTATTTGGACTTCTGTGTTTCTAGTTTGTTCCTTCATTTGTGTAGTGTTTCTCTGCCTTTTCGTTATTTTTTTTTTTTAACTTATTGTGTTTGAGGTCTCCTTTTCCCAGGCTTCAAGGTTGAGTTCTTTCTTCCTTTTCGTTTCTGCTCTCCTAAGTTTGGTCAAGTGGTTTGTGTAAGCTTTGTATAGGGTGAGATTTGTCCTGAGTTTTTTGGTTTGTGTGTTTGTTTTTTCTCTGATGGGCAAGGCTGAGTGAGGTGGTAATCCTGTATGCTGATGATTTGGTGTGTATTTTTTGTTGTTGTTGTTGTTTACTTGAGGTGGCCTGCACAGGGTGCTACTTTTGATGGGTGATACTGGGTCTTATATTCAAGTGGTTTCCTTTGTGTGAGTTTTCACTCTTTCATACTCCCTAAGGCTAGTTCTCTGGTAGTCTGGGGTCTTGGAGTTTGTGCTCCCACTCCAAAGGCTCAGGGCTTGATCTCTGGTCAGGAATTAAGATTCCACAAGTGTTTTTTTCTTAATGTCATTAAGTGAGATTAAAACAAATATCCAAAAATGGGAAAACAAGGATGAACCCCAGAGAAATGGCAGTTACAAAATCGGGCTAATGATATTTAAAATAATGGGATATATAATTCCACGAGCAAAGTCAAAACAGTCTAACAAAAATAAAGTACAATAAATTGACCCAGAGAACAAAGGAAACCAAAAATTATGTCTACCAGTTAAGAACAAAACTAACTAAAGCACAAAATGGAAAACAAAACTAAAGCAAGGAGCCAAGTGGAGAATAAAACAATGAAAACAAACTAACAAATATGTTGGGAGTAAAGGAAAGAAAGAATAGATATGCGAAGTTAAATAGAGGTAGATAA
>NW_011490147.1:14816-16244 GCF_000754665.1 Bison bison bison | reverse complement strand
GACCTCTGCTTCAGTTTCCCCACCCACCAAGAGCAGGTCCAGTCCTACTAATACTCCTGTTTTCCCCCCTAGTTCCTTTATCCTACCAAGTTTTGTGTGGGTCTATATATTCTTTTCTGCTAGTCAGGTACTCCTGTCTGCTCTCAGCTGGTGTTCTGCATGCACTTCTGTCTCTGAAGGTGTATTCCT
Source organism: Bison bison bison (assembly GCF_000754665.1). NCBI lineage: Eukaryota > Metazoa > Chordata > Mammalia > Artiodactyla > Bovidae > Bison > Bison bison. The sequence goes on along the minus strand of NW_011490147.1, from coordinate 16,055 downwards.
GATGTATCTGCGGGGAGAGATGTACTCCACATGCACTTATTCCCCCACCATCTTGTTCTCCTTGGCTTCTGTTTTAAAGTCTGTTTCGTCTGATATGAGTATTGCCACCCCTCTTTCTTGTTATTTCTGTTTGTGTGAACTATCTTATTCCATCCCCTCATGTTCAGTCTTTGTGTGCCCTTAACCCTGAAGTGGTGCCTTAACCCTCTGGCGCCGGTGCAGGAGGGCCTAGAGGAGCTATCCCATGTTGAAGGTCAGGAAGGGCGGCAGTGAGGAGATACCCCTCGTCCAAGGTAAGGAGCAATGGCTGCACTTTGCTGGAGCAGCCGTGAAGAGATACCCCACGCCCAAGGTAAGAGAAACCCAGGTAAGACAGTAGGTGTTGCAAGAGGGCATCAGAGGGCAAACACACTGAAACCATACTCACAGAAAACTAGTCAATCTAATCACATTAGGACCACAGCCTTGTCTAACTCAATGAAACCAAGCGATGCCCATGGGGCAACCCAAGATGGGCGGGTCATGGTGGAGAGATCTGACAGAATGTGGTCCACTGGAGAATGGAATGGCAAACCACTTCAGTGTTCTTGCCTTGAGAACCCCATGAACAGTATGAAAAGGCAAAATGATAGGATACTGAAAGAGAAACTCTCCAGGTCAGTAGGTGCCCAATATGCTACTAGAGATCAGTGGAGAAATAACTCCAGAAAGAATGAAGGGATGGAGCCAAAGCAAAAAGAATACCCAGCTGTGGATGTGCCTGGTGATAGAAGCAAGGTCCAATGCTGTAAAGAGCAATATTGCATAGGGACCTGGAAAGTCAGGCCCATGAATTAAGGCAAATTGGAAGCACTCAAACAAGAGATGGCAAGAGTGAATGTCGACATTCTAGGAATCAGCGAACTGAAAAGGACTGGAATGGGTGAATTTAACTCAGATGACCATTATATCTACTACTGTGGGCAGGAATCCCTCAGAAGAAATGGAGTGGCCATCATGGTCAACAAAAGAGTCCAAAATGCAGTACTTGGATGAAATCTCAAAAACGACAGAATGGTCTCTGTTTGTTTCCAAGGCAAATCATTCAATACCACAGTACTCCAAGTCTATGCCCCAAGCAGTAATGCTGAAGAAGCTGAAGTTGAATGGTTCTATGAAGACCTACAAGGCCTTTTAGAACTAACACCCAAAAAAGATGTCCTTTTCATTATAGGGGACTGGAATGCAAAAGTAGGAAGT
>NW_011490147.1:10198-12186 GCF_000754665.1 Bison bison bison | reverse complement strand
AAGAGTCAGACACGACTCAGCGACTGATCTGATCTGAAGCCTGAAGTGAGTCTTGTAATATTTAAAGTAGTTATGATATTCATGTTGATCTATGGCAAAACCAATACAATATTGTAAAGTAATTAGCCTCCAATTAAAAAAATTTAAATTAGAAAAAGAATTATACCATAACCTATAAAAAAATAAAGTAGTTATGATAGCTATGTCCTTAGTGCCATTTTGTTACTTCTTTTCTGATTGTTTTTGTAGTTCTTCTCTGTTCATTTCTTATTTTTATTTCGTTCTTATGGCTCAATGATTTTGTTTTGTAGTGTGCTTGAGTTCCTTGTGTGTATGTGTGGGTATGTATCTATTTTAAGTTTTTGTTGTATGGTCACCATGAGGTTCATATATGTTGACCTATAATTACATCTACTTGTTTTAAACTGGTAGTCATTTAAGGTCATTTAAGAAGACCTTTTAAAAGGTCTAAATTTTTTACTGTAACCCTACATTTTGTGCTTTTGATGTCATAGTTTTGCATTTTCATATTTTCCCTTTAACTGTTTATTATAGTTACAGCTGCTTTTACAGGGTTTTTGTCTTTTATCCTTATACCAGCTTATTTATGCAACTTTCAGCCCTTACTATATATTTGCCTTTCCTAGTAGAATTTTCCCTATCCTATCTGCCTATGCATTTCCCAATCCATTTCTGCCAACGCAGGAAACACAGGAGACATGGGGTCAATCCCTGGGTCTGGAAGATCCCATGTGGGAGGAAACGGCAACCTACTCCAGTATTCTTGCCTGGAAAATTCCATGGACTGAGGAGCCAGGTGGGCTACTGTCCATGGGGTTGCAAAGATTTGGACATGACTTAGCAACTATGCATGCACATACATTCTTACTTCTTTTCCATTTAGAGATGACGCTTCAAATTTTCGTTTTCTTTTCTTTCTCTTTTTGTCTGTGCCATGCAGCATGTGGGATCTTAGTTTCCTATCCAGGAATAGAACCCATGCTTCCTGCATTGAAAGGTGAAGTCTTAACCATTGAAGTGCCAGGGAAGTCCCCCTCAACTCTTCTTTTGGGGTAGGTTTGCTATCACTGAATTCTTTTGGTTTTTGCCTATCTGAGAAATTATTTATCTCTCCCTCTATTCTAAATTATAATCTTGCTGGGTAGACTATCCTAGGTTGTAGGTTTTCTCTTTTCAGCACTTTCAATAATCTTGTCACTCTTCTAGCTTGTAAAGTTTCTGCAGTAAAATCATCTGAAAGCCTTATGGGGAGTCCCTTGTATATGACTGTTTTTCTTCTGCTTCCTTTAGAATCCTTTCTTTATCTTTAATTTTTGCTAGCTTAGGTATGTATTAGTATTATTCTGCTTGAGTTCATCTTGTCTGGGACCCTCTGTGTTTCCTGTACCTGGGTATCTATTTCCTCCTACAAGTTTATGAAATTTTCAGCCAAAATTTCTTCAAATATTTTTTTTTATTCCCTTTTCTCCTGAAACCACTATAATGTGACTGTTTGCACTTTTTATGTTATCTCAGATATATTGTGTGTTGCATTTTTATCTGTCTTTTCATCTGCTGTTATGATTGGATGGTATCCATTTTATCTTCCAGATCACTTATGCATTCTTCTGTATCACTTAGTCTCCCACTCATTTCTTCTAGTGTCTTTTTTTTTTCAGTTATTGAATTATCTATTTTTGATTGGTTCTTTTTTATATTTTCTAGTTCCTAGTTAAAATGATCAGTATTTTTTCATATTGTTAATTGTTTTTCCTTTTATAGTTACGTGTTTAATGGATCTGGAATTTATTTTTATGTAAAGTATGAAGTAGGTGTTTCTATTACTCAGCTTTGCTGCAGTGACAAAACAAAATGATCAATATTTAGATCAATTATTTTCCCTAATTCAGCTAACACATTTATTACAAATGTTTTGAAATCTTTATCTAATAAATTAGTTCTACTTCACTATTTATTTTTTAGGTGTT
>NW_011490147.1:8899-10098 GCF_000754665.1 Bison bison bison | reverse complement strand
TTAGGTGTTTTATCTTGCAAATGAGTATTTCCTTTGCCTTTACATTTCGCTTAACTTTCTATGCATCTGTGAATTAAGTGAAACAGTTACCTGTTGTCATATTGAATGAATGTTCTTCTGTGAGAAAGAGTATCCATATTCAGACTGCATGTGCCCAGTGTGCTTGGTGGTAGGACTGAACTTGATAGGGACAAAAGTCACATATTTCTTTGGAATGTGCGACAGTTATCACCCTGGTAGGGGATGTGGCTGGAAATAGAATAGCTAGAGCTTGCACAGGGTATGAGATAAACTTCCTCTCTGCTCAGTGACTGTTGCGGTCCTGTCAGGAATGGGTTCTCATTCCAAGTTGCTGGAGTGGAAGCCCTGATGGTCAGGCTTGAATGGGCTCTGTTTCTTTTAAGCATGTGTTTTTCCTTACCTCCACTTGCATTGAACCTTCCCCCAAAAAGTGGAGTGCTAAAGCAAGCAGGGCCCATGTGCCTACAGAAGTCTAATCATCTGCCTGTGTTTGCATCTGTGGCTCCACTCAGACAGCCCACAATTGAATCTTTTCCCTAGTCATGTCTGCCCCAGAACTAGTTCCAAACTGTGGCATGCAATTTGCAGAGCTAAGGTATTCATGAGGTGCAGGCTAAGGAGTGCAGTGAGGTAGTCATGGAAAATTTGGCAACAGCTAGGACCAACATCTCTGCTTTACTTGGAGGCAAGCCAGCACCTGCACACTCTTCACAAGTGGGATCCAGGTTTCTTTAGCCATTTTATTTGTCCCAGCAATTCTCCAAGTCACCAAGGGGACTTGTGTCCTCTGTGTAGCACTCCAGGAGTGGAACACCCAGCCTGTGGCTTGACCTGCTTACTCCCCAGGGCAAGAGTCTGCCCATGTGATCTCTCTTTAATTCTTAGTCCCCTCCCAGCAGCAGAGATCCTGACCTGTTTGATTCTTCCCATTCTACTCAATTATATATATATATTTATATATATATATATATTTGTCTTACAGCCTTGGTTTTATGGGAGTCTTTTTGAAAGTTTCCAGTTAGTTTTCCATGAAAGTTTTTCCACATGTAGCTGTATTTTCAGTGTGTCTGTTGGAGGGAGGTGAGTTCCATATCTTTTTACATCACCATCTTGATTTTTGAATCCGAAGTCACTTTTTAAACTGTAATAACTGAAACCTTGTCCACACCATCTTCCTA
>NW_011490147.1:4375-6914 GCF_000754665.1 Bison bison bison | reverse complement strand
CTCAAACTCATGCCCATTGAGTTGGTGATGCCATCCACCATCTCATCCTCTGTCATCCCCTTCTCCTCCTGCCTTCAATCTTTCCCAGCATCAGGCTCTTTTCCAATGAGTCAGTCCTTTGCATCAGGTGGCCAAAGTATTGGAGTTTTAGCTTCAGCATCAGTCCTCCCAATAAATATTCAGGACTGATTTCCTTGGGATTTGCCTGGTTTGATCTCCTTGCAGTCCAAGGGACTCTCAAGAGTCTTCTCCAACACCATAAATCAAAAGCATCAATTCTTAAGCACTGAACTTTCTTTATATTCCCAACTCTCACATCCATACATGACTACTGAAAAACCATAGCTATGACTAGATGGACCTTTGTTGGCAAAAGAATGTCTCTTTTTTAATATGCTATCTAGGTTGGTTATAGCTTTTCTTCAAAGGAACAAGCATCTTTTAATTTCATGATGCAGTCACCATCTGCAGTCTTTTTGGAGCCCAAGAAAATAGTCTTTCTGTTTCCACTGTTTCCCCATCTATTTGCCATGAAGTGACAGGGCCAGAGGCCCTGATCTTAGTTTTTGGAATGTTGAGTTTTAGGCCAGCTTTTTCACTCTCCTCTTTCACATTCATCAAGAGGCTCTTTAGTTCCTCTTTGATTTCTGCCATAAGTGTGGTGTCATCTGTGTATTTGGGGTTATTGATATTTCTCCCAGCAATCTTAATTCCAGCTTGTGCTTCATCCAGCTTGGGATTTCACATGATGTACTCTGCATATAAGCTAAATAAGCAGGCTGACAATATACAGCCTTGATGTATTCCTTTTCCAATTTAGAACCAGTCCATTGTTCCATGTCCAGTTCTTACTGTTGCTTTTTGACCTATATGCAGATTTCTCAGGGAGCAGGTAAGGTGGTCTCGTATTCCCATCTCTTGAAAGATTTTCTACAGGTTGTTGTGATTCCCCCAGTCAAAGGTTTTGGCATAGGTAATAAAGCAGAAGTAGATTTTTTTTCTGGGACTCTCTTGCTTTTTTGATCATCCAACGGATGTTGGCAATTTGATCTCTGGTTTCTTTGCCCTTTCTAAATCTAGCTTGAACATCTGGAAGTTCTTGGTTCACGTATTGTTTAAGCCTGGCTTGGAGAATTTTGTGCATCACTTTGCTAGTATGTGAGATAAGTGTAATCCTGCCGTAGTCTGGTCGTTCTTTGGCATTGTCTTTAGGATTGGAATGAAAACTGACCTTTTCCAGTCCTGTGGCCACTGATGAGTTTTCCAGATTTGCTGACATATTGAGTGCAGCATTTTCACAGCATCATCTTTCAGGATTAGAAATAGCTCAACTGGAATTCCATCACTTCCACTAGCTTTGTTCATGTGATGCTTCCTGAGGCCCCACTTGACTTTGCATTCCAGGATGTCTGGCTCTAGGTGAGTGATCACACCATTGTGGTTATCTGGGTCATGAAGATCTTTTTGGTATAGATTTTCTGTGTATTCTTGCCGTCTCTTCTTAATATCTTCTGCTTCTGTTAAGTCCATACTGTTTCTGTCCTTTATTGTACCCATCTTTGCATGAAATGTTCCCTTGGTATCTCTAATTTTCTTGAAGAGATCTCTAGTCTTTCCCATTCTATTGTTTTCCTCTGTTTCTTTGCATTGATTACTAAAGAAGGCTTTCTTATCTCTCCTTGCTATTCTTTGGAACTCTGCATTCAGATGGTTATATATTTCCTTTTCTCTTTTGCCTTTAGCTTTTGTTCTTTTCTCAGCTATTTGTAAGACCTCGTCAGACAACCATTTTGCTTTTTTGCATTTCTTTTTCTTGGGGATGGTTTTGATCACTCCCTCCTATACAATGTCATGAACCTCTATGCATAGTTCTTCAGGCACTCTGTTGCTGAAGAGTGGAGAAATAACTCCAGAAAGAAGAAGAGACAGAGGCAAAATGAAGAAAACATCCAGTTGTGGATGTGACTGATGATGGAAGTAAATTCCAATGCTGTAAAGAACAATTTTGCATAGAAACCTGGAATGTTAGGTCCATGAATCAAGGTAAATTGAAAGTGGTCAAACAGGAGATGGCAAGAGTGAACATCAACATTTTAGGCATCAGTGAACTAAAATGAACTCGGATGGACAAATTTAATTCAGATGACCATTATATCTACTACAAGATTTGGGAAGAATCCCTTAGAAGAAATGGAGTAGCCTTCATAGTCAACAAAAGAGTCTGAAATGCAGTACTTGAGTGCAATCTCAAAAATGGTAGAATGATCTCTGTTCATTTCCAAGGCAGACCAATATTACAGTAATCCAAGTCAATGCCCCAGCCACTAATGCCAAAAAAGCTGGAGTTTAACGGTTCTATGAAGACCTATAGGGTCTTCTAGAACTAACACCCCCAAAAGATGTCATTTTCATCATAGGGGACTGAACTGCAAAAGTAGAAATTCAAGAGGTACCTGGAATAATGGACAAATTTGGCCTTGGAATACAAAATGAAACAGGGCAAAGGCTAACAGAATTTTGCCAAGAGAACACACTGGTC
>NW_011490147.1:1213-1847 GCF_000754665.1 Bison bison bison | reverse complement strand
ACCACCCTTATGGCAGAAAGCAAAGAAGAACAAAAGAGCCTCTTGATGAAAGTGAAAGAGGAGAGTGAAAAAGTTGCCTTAAAACTCAACATTCAGAAAACTAGATCAGTGCATCTGGTCCCATCACGTCATGGCAAATAGATGGGGAAGGAACAGAAACAGTGACAGACTTTATTTTGGGGGCTCCAAAATCACTGCAGATAGTGACTGCATCATGAAATTAAAAGATGATTGCTCCTTTGAAGAAAAGCTATTACCAACCTAAACAGTATATTAAAAAGCAGAGACATTACTTTGCCAAGCAAGTTCCATATAGTTAAAGCTCTGGTTTTTCCAGTAGTCATGTATGGATGTGAGAGTTGGACTATAAAAAAAGGTGAGTGCTGACGAATTGATGCTTTTGAACTGTGATATTGGAGAAGACTCTTGAGAGTCCCTTGGATTGGAAGGTGATCCAACCAGTCCATCCTGAAAGAAATCAGTCCTGAATACTGAAACTTCAATACTTTGGCCATCTGATGCAAAGAACTGACTCATTTGATAAGACCCCAATGCTGGGAAAGAATGAAGGCAGAAGGGGATGACAGAGGATGAGATGGTTGGATGGCATCACTGACTCAATGGACATGAGTTT
>NW_011490147.1:835-1113 GCF_000754665.1 Bison bison bison | reverse complement strand
GTTTTCATTCCAATACCAAAGAATGCTCAAACTACTTCACAATTGCACTCATCTCACATGCTAACAAAGTAATGCCCAGAATTCTCCAAACCAGACTTCAACAGTAAATGAACGATGAATTTCCAGATGTTCAAGCTGGATTTAGTAAATGCACAGGAACCAAAGATCAAATTGCCAAAGTCCATTAGATCATTGAAAAAGCAAGAGAGTTCTAGGAAAACATCTACCAAAGCCTTTGACTAGGTGGATCACAACAAACTGTGGAAAATACTTAAAGA
>NW_011490147.1:0-735 GCF_000754665.1 Bison bison bison | reverse complement strand
ACAAAGCATTAGCCAGACTCATCAAGAAACAAAGGGAGAAAAATCAAATCAATAAAATTAGAAATGAAAATGGAGAGATCACAACAGATAACACAGACATACAAAGGATCATAAGAGACTACTATCAGCAATTATATGCCAATAAAATGGACAACGTGGAAGAAGTGGACAAATTATTAGAAAAGTACAACTTTCCAAAACTGAACCAGGAAGAAATAGAAAACTTAACAGACCCATCACAAGCATGGCAATTGAAACCGTAATCAGAAATCTTCCAGAAAACAAAAGCCCAGGTCCAGATGGCTTCACAGCTGAATTCTACCAAAAATTTAGAGAAGAGCTAACACCTATCCTACTCAAACTCTTCCAGAAGACTGCAGAGGAAGGCAAACTTCCAAACTCATTCTATGAGGCCACCAGCACCCTAATACCAAAACCTGACAAAGATGCCACAAAAAAAGAAAACTACAGGGCAATATCACTGATGAACATAGATGCAAAACTCCTTAACAAAATTCTAGCAATCCGAATCCAACAATACATTAAAAAGATCATACACCATGACCAAGTGGGCTTTATCCCAGGGATGCAAGGATTCTTTAATATCCACAAATCAACCAATGTAATACACCACATTAATAAATTGAAAAATAAAAGCCATATGATTATCTCAATAGATGCAGAGAAAGCCTTTGACAAAATTCAACATCCATTTATGATAAAAAAAAAAACTCT
>NW_011490146.1:4108-4890 GCF_000754665.1 Bison bison bison | reverse complement strand
ATGATGAGTGACATTGAGCACCTTTTTATGTACCTGTTGCTCATTTGGATGTCTTCTTTGAAAAGATGTATATTCAGTTCCCTTGCCATTATTAAACTGGATTGTTAGGTTTTTTGATATTGAGTTATATGAGTTTTTTATATATATTCTGGATATTACCCCCTTATCCAGTTATAGGAATTGCAAATATTTTCTCCCATTCTGTAGGTTGCCTTTTCATTTTATTGATGGTTTCCTTTGCTATACAGAAGCTTTTTAGTTTGATATAATTCCAGTTATTTATTTTTGCTTTTGTTGTCAGATCAAAAAAATCATTTCCAAGACTGATGTCAAAGAGATTGCCTCATATATTTTCTTCTAGGACTTCCATGGTTTGTGGCCTTACCTTCAACTCTTTAATCTCTTTTGGACTGATATTTGTGTATGGTGGAAGATAGTACTCCAGTTTTATTCGTTTGTATGTGTCTGTCCAGTTTTCTCAGCACTATTTAGTGAAGATACTATCCTTTCCTCCATTGTATATTCTTGGCTCCTTTGTTGCAAATTAATTGGCCATATACGCATTGGGTTCTATTTCTGGACTTTCTAATTTGTTCCATTGATCTCTGAATTAGGACATTTAGAACACTGATATTCAAAGTGATTATTAATGTACTTGGATAAAATTAACCATACTTGTGACTATTTTCTATTTGTTGCTCTTGTTCTTTGTTCTTATTTTTGTGTTCTACTCTGATTTTAACTGGGCATTTACATGATTCCTTTTTTTCTCCTTTCTTAGC
>NW_011490146.1:0-513 GCF_000754665.1 Bison bison bison | reverse complement strand
TCTAATCAGCAATTTTTTTTTAAAGCAAACTATTATCATACTCAACAACTTAGATCTTTAAAGAATCATGCAGAGTGAAAAAGTCAATCCAAAAATGTTACATGCTATAAGATCCTATTTATATAATGCTCCTCAAATGATAAAATTAAAGAAATGGAGAACAGATTAGTGATTTTAATGGATCAGGGACTGAGGGGCAGATAGGAAAAAGATTAATGTAGTTATAAAAATGCAATGAAAACAACAGAAACTTGTGCTGATAGATGTGTACTATATCTTGATTATGGTGAAGGATACACAAAGCTACACATGATAAATTTGAATAGAAGTAAATACACGCATACACACACGCACACACAAATGAGTACAAGTAAAAAATTAAAACAAGAAATCTGAATAAGATTGATAAATCCTACCGATGTCCATATCCTGGTTGTGATATTCCACTATAGTGTTATAAGTTGTTATCACCGCGGCAGCTGGCTAAATGGTACACAGTATCTCTTTGTATCA
>NW_011490145.1:5119-5476 GCF_000754665.1 Bison bison bison | reverse complement strand
CATTTAGGTCTTTAATCCATTTTGAGTTTATTTTTGTGTATGGTGTTAGGGAATGTTCTAACTTCATTCTTTTATATGTAGCTGTCCAGTTTTCTCAGCACCACTTACTGACAAGATGGTCTTTTCTTTGTTGTATATTCTTGCCTCTTTTGTCATAAAGTAGGAGACCATAGGTGCATGGGTTTATCTCTGGACCTTCTATCCTTTTCCACTGATCTCTGTTTCTGTTTTTTGTGCCAGTACTATACTATTTTAACTAATGTAGATCCCCAGTGGCTCAGCTGGTAAAGAATCTCCTGCCTATACAGGCGATGCAAGAGATGTGGGTTCAATCCCTGGGTCAGGAAGATTCCCTGG
>NW_011490145.1:477-1207 GCF_000754665.1 Bison bison bison | reverse complement strand
ACATTCTTCATGGGGGTAATCATTTAGTTAACTGTTGCTACAATGATGTTGCTTAAAAACCCACCCCAAACCTCAGTGACTCAAAACAGCATTTATTTTCACTAATCTGTGCTGCTGAATCACATACCTGCTGGGTAGGAACTGCAAAGTCACATGGCAAAGGGTTTGGCTACCAGGAAGAGTTAAGCATTAGAGCCAATGATGAAGTCTACTACATGAGGATCTTGAGTTTTTAATAAAAATTGTAGGAAGCCTCTTGGTAAAGTGAATGTAAGATCATATTGCCCGACTGAATCACCTTGATGACATATATTGAAGTAAACCAGGGACTTTTTCTGTAGGTCAGTTTGAGGACAATTGACATCTAAGCAATACTGACTCTTTCTACCAATGTGGCTCAGCTGGTAAAGAATCCACCTGCAATGTGGAAGACCTGGGTTCAATCCCTGGGTTGGGAAGATCCCCTGGAGAAGGGAAATGCTACCCACTCCAGTATTCTGGCCTGGAGAATTCCATGAACTGTATAGTCCATGGGGTCACAAAGACTTGGACACAACTGAGCAGCTTTCACTTTTCACCAATGAACACAGTATCAGATCAGATCAGATCAGATCAGTCACTCAGTCATGTCCGACTCTGCGATCCCATGAATCTCAGCACACCAGGCCTCCCTGTCCATCACCAACTCCCGGAGTTCACCCAGACTCACGTCCATCGAGTCAGTGATGCC
>NW_011490145.1:0-377 GCF_000754665.1 Bison bison bison | reverse complement strand
AGTAGTGTTTTAGTGTCTTTTTTCTCTCTTTAAATTATGCTGCTAGCTTTAAGCCTCAGGGCAGGAGTACAGTAAAGTGGGTAACTAATTGAAATATTTAAAACAGCCAGACAGCAGTATTCATGAACCATCACGTGAAATAGCACAGAAAACTGCCATCTCTATATTATAAGTAATGGTTAGATTAAGAAAGATGCTTACCTTCAGATAAAAGGTTCATCAAGTATAGGAATTTTTCTTGCATTTCACATAGCATGGCCTCTGTGATAATGTTAGACATACATGTGTTAAAACACTCCCCAGTTTAATATAAGCCAAAATTGTGTCATCTAGACATTCTTCATGGGGGTAGTTAACTGTTAATTGTATCATCTAGA
>NW_011490144.1:9599-10231 GCF_000754665.1 Bison bison bison | reverse complement strand
CTTCTCTGGACCTCAGTTTTCCCATCCATCCAACTAGGGGGTTGGACTAGTAGGTCTCTAAACGCCCAAACAGCTTGAAAGATTCCATTCTCTTCTCTGAATCTGCCCAGGGGGAGGCCTTGGGGGCTGGGGCACAGGCAGGGGCTGAGAATTCCATAGCAATTTGCATGTGAAAGCATGTTACTGCCATGGCTATTAGTGTGTGCAGGGGGCCTGAAGACAGGGCAAGGACAGCTAACAGTCAGGCAGTCCAGAAAGGCCTGCTGCCCAGGTGGGGGAGGGAGCGAGGGAGGTCCTGGAGGTGTGCAAGGGAGGCTGGACCACTGCCTTGGGTTCCCAGGGAAGGATGAATCCTGAGACCTTTAGGGCCCCACCCAGCCTCGAGATGCCCAATCCTTGGTCTGGCCGCTACAGAGACCTCCAGGCTGTCAGGCTGTCCTTGTCAAAGAGTGACTTCAGAGCTGCGCGAGGTGCCACAAGAGAGGGGCCCCAGGGAGGGGGCCAACTGTTAGTGCATTTGCTTTTCCAGATCTGCTTTGACCAGGCATAAACCTCTCAGGACCATATTTTCCTCAGGATTATGTGTCCTTTTGGTAATTGCCTTGTATAAACTTACATAGTTTGTCAATATA
>NW_011490144.1:5078-5489 GCF_000754665.1 Bison bison bison | reverse complement strand
TGGCCAGGAGGCAGTGTGGAGGTGGATGGTGGAAGGCCCAGCTCCTTCCATGGCCACTCTGGGAGCGCCTGCAAGGCGCTTGCAAGTGGCAATCTGTTAGCAGCCGTGCTGGCAAGGAGCCGGGGTCAAAGTGCACGGCGTGCTGGCTAAGCCCTGGGCAAGCCTTTTCCTCTTTCCAAGCCCCAGACCAAGACTGGGGGGCTAGTGGGAGCTGGGTTAGGGGGACACCCACCTGTGATAGAGCCCAGAAAAGGAGCAGGCCACCTGGCCTTATACCCGCTTAGTTCTCCACCCTGGGCTTCTGTTTCCCCACCAGGCCAAGGATGCCAAAGGTGAGGGGAGAACAGGGCAGAGGGGAGAGGGGGGAACTCCCAGCTCTGCAGGGCAAATAGCCACCTGGGCACCTCACCT
>NW_011490144.1:0-751 GCF_000754665.1 Bison bison bison | reverse complement strand
TGGAGGCTATATGCAAGGATGGTGGCTCAAAAGGCGAGGGCTGGAAGTGGAGAGAGAAAGGAGACAGCTCATCCGACAGGATAGTCAGAAATGGTCCCATAGATCGCTTCTTGGCCTTTTAGCTAAGATGAAGTGTAGAAATGGTCCCACAGAAAGAGTAGGATGAAAGCAGGTCCCAGGGGAGGAATAAGAAGTCAACACTCAGCAATAATAGACAGCAGTGGCTGGGACACAAAATCTAGGCCAGGGATTGTACCAGTGATGGGTAGAGAAGAGCAGAAGAGGCAGAACAGCTCAGCTGGGGTCAGACTGAAAGGCAAGGGTTACAACAATCAGTGTGGGTTTCATCCAGTTGGGGACAGACTCTCCAGCAGGAAGGGCAATGAAGAGCTGAAAGTAGTGCTTCAGCGGAATGAAGTTGATAGTGGAAAAACATGGTCCCACTCCCCAAGGACCCATTCCACAGCAGGGACTACACAGGAGCTCAGTATCCTCACCTGATGGAGGGAAATGAGATCCAAGGAGGTAAAGGAACTAGACCAAGCAGATGAAGTAGATGAAGAACAGCAGCCCTCTCTCCATGTCCAGGGAGGCTCCACTAAGCTGGAATCTGCCATCTTGCTGTGCAGGAGGGTAAAAGTCACAACAAGAAGGTCTCCCCACTTAGTACCTGGCTTTACCAAACTCCAGAGGGCCAGCAAGGAAGCAGGCATGGGATGGAGGCCCACACAAACATTTGAGAGAAAACACC
>NW_011490143.1:8347-8966 GCF_000754665.1 Bison bison bison | reverse complement strand
TCTTTCACCAGTGTTTTATAGTTTTCTATATATAGGTCTTTAGTTTCTTTAGGTAGATATATTCCTGAGTATTTTATTCTTTTCGTTGCAATGGTGAATGGGACTGTTTCATTAATTTCTCTTTCTATTTTCTCATTATTAGTGTATAGGAATGCAAGGGATTTCTGTGTGTTGATTTTTTATCCTGTAACTTTACTATATTCATTGATTAGCTCTAGTAATTTTCTGGTGGAGTCTTTAGGGTTTTCTATGTAGAGGATCATGTCATCTGCAAACAGTGAAAGTTTTCCTTCTTATTTTCCAATTTGGATTCCTTTTCTTTCTTTTTCTGCTCTGATTGCTGTGGCCAAAGCTTCCAAAACTATGTTGAATAGTAGTGGTGCGAGTGGGCACCCTTGTCTTGTTCCTAACTTTAGGGGAAATGCTTTCAATTTTTCACCATTGAGGATAATGTTTGCTGTGGGTTTGTCATATATAGCTTTTATTATGTTGAGGTATGTTCCTTCTATTCCCGCTCTCTGGAGAGTTTTTATCATAAATGGATGTTGAATTTTGTCAAAGGCTTTCTCTGCATCTATTGAATTAATCATATGGTCTTTTATTTTTCAATTTTGTTAAT
>NW_011490143.1:3844-5458 GCF_000754665.1 Bison bison bison | reverse complement strand
ACTTTGGCCACCTGATGCGAAGAGCCAACTCATTAGAAAAGATGCTGATGCTGGAAAAGATTGAAGGCAGGAGGAGAAAGGGATGACAGAGTATAAGATGGCTGGATGGCATCGCTGACTCAACGGACACGAGTTTGAGCAGGCTCTGGGAGATGGTGAAGGACAAGGAGGCCTGGAGTGTTGCAGTTCCATGGGGTCACAAAGAGTCAGACACGACTAAGTGACTGAACAACTATTGATATTGAGAATCTCTATGGGATATACAGGGCTTTCCAGGTGGTGCTAGTGGTAAAAGAACCTGCCTGCCAATGAAGGAGACATAAGAGATGTGGGTTCGATCCCTGGCTTGGGAAGAACCCCTGGAGGAGGGCCTGGCAACTCACTCCAGTATTCTTGCCAGGAGAATCCCAGGGTTTCTGGAGAATCCCTGTGGGCTACAGTCCATAGGGTCACAAAGAGTCAGACATGACTGAAGCAACTTAGCACACATGCACATATGGATATAAGATAGACATGACTAATAATTAGATAGATACACACTTCTGGAGAAATATGCAAGATGGAAATATTAATAATAAGGACATATAAATGATGCTTGAAGTCAGTGAAGTATATTGAATGGAAATGAGAAAGCATTGAATGAGAAAAGACAAGAAATGCAAACTGAGGAGCCTTAACATGTAAGGGATTCAAAGCAAGAGAACAATGAGTAACAAGAGGAGCAGGAATAACACTAAAAGGAGGACTCATTTTTAGGGGGGAGTAGTTATGAGTCAATCATTACATAAAATTCAAGTAGGTAAAGAGGATGAGATTACTAGATAGCATCACTAACTCAATGAACATGAATTTGAGCAAACTCTGGGAGATAGTGAAGGATAGGGAGACCTGTCTATGGGTCACAAAGAATCAGACAAAATTTACTGAAAAACAACATAGAGGCAAAGGTGTAGCAAGTTATAGAGGAATTGAAATTGAGAACTTAAGAAAATGACATTAATTACTGTTTTATGAAGTCTGAAAATCATAGGAAAGAGAAAGAAAAGAGAGCTCAAGAGGAAGAGGGAGTTATGGAAAGGTTTTTGCTACTGTTGTTTTTGGATAAAGAGGATGTGAAGCTGTTAGAGACTGAGGAAAAGAAATCAGTTAAAAGAGAAACAAAAGACTGAAAATTAAACAGGATGGAATACGGTACTAGAAAAGACGGGAAGGAGATCTGGAACACAAATAGAAACATCAACTTTAGAAAAGGGGGATGCATGGCTGAAAAAAGGTAAGCATTGAAAACAGATGGGAAGAAGTTGGGAAAGATTGTGTCTAATAACTTATTTTTGTCCTCTGAGTAATAGGATACATAGTCTTCTTTGGCAGGTATAGGAGGCTTCAGAATAAGAAAAAAGCAAGAGAGTTCCAGAAAAACATCTATTTCTGCTTTATTGACTATGTGGAAAATTCTGAAAGAGATGGGAATACCAGACCACCTGACCTCCCTCTTGAGAAACCTATATGCAGGTCAGGAAGCAACAGTTAGAATGGACATGGAACGACAAACTGGTTCCAAATAGGAAGAGGAGTACATCAGGGCTGTATATTGTCAACCTGCTTATTTAACTT
>NW_011490143.1:0-475 GCF_000754665.1 Bison bison bison | reverse complement strand
AAGTCCAAGGGACTCTTAAGAGTCTTCTCCAACACCACAGTTCAAAAGCATCAGTTCTTTGGTGCTCAGCTTTCTTCACAATCCAACTCTCACATCCATACATGACCACTGGAAAAACCACAGCTTTGTCTAGACGGACCACTGTTGGCAAAGTAATGTCTCTGCTTTTTAATATGCTGTCTAGGTTGGTCATAACTTTCCTTCCAAGGAGTAAGTGTCTTTTAATTTCATGGCTGCAATCACCATCTGCACTGATTTGGAGCCCCCGAAAATAAAGTCTGACACTGTTTCTACTGTTTCCCCATCTATGTGCCATGAAGTGATGGGATCAGATGCCATGATCTTCGTTTTCTGAATGTTGAGCTTTAAGCCAACCTTTTCATTCTCCTCTTTCAGTTTCATCAAGAGGCTCTTTAGTTCTTCTTCACTTTCTGCCATAAGGGTGGTGTCATCTGCATATCTGACGTTATTGATA
>NW_011490142.1:18310-18841 GCF_000754665.1 Bison bison bison | reverse complement strand
GAAAGGAATCGCCAGTCCAGGTTCGATGCAGGATACAAGATGCTTGGAGCTGGTGCACTGGGATGACCTAGAGGGATGGTATGGGGAGGGAGTTGGAAGGGGCATTCAGGATAGGGAACATGTGTGTGCACTGGGATGACCCAGAGGGATGGTATGGGGAGGGAGTTGGAATGGACATTCAGAATGGGGAACACGTGTACACCCATGTTAGATTCATGTTGATGTAATGCAAAACCATTGTAATATTGTAAAGTAATTAACCCCCAATTAAAATTAATAAATGAAAAAAAAAAAAACCACTATGTACTTAAAATAAAAGAAAAGCATCCTGGGCGTCCCCAGTGATCCAGTGGCTTAAGATTTTGCCTGTCAATGCAGGGCCCATGAGTTTGATCCTTGGTCTGAGGAGATCGCACATGCTACCAAAGTAGATAACCCTGTTGCTCCAACTACCTAACTTGAGCTCCCTAGAGCTTCAGATTTGCAAGAGAAGGCACTGCTATGAGAAGCTAGCTCAAGCAATGAAGAGTA
>NW_011490142.1:13286-14763 GCF_000754665.1 Bison bison bison | reverse complement strand
CTGAGCCACCAGGAAAGCCCTGGGTATAAAAACAAAAACAAAACTTAAATGCAGAATTTAGGTAGCCAGAATAAATTCAGACTCTAAACTTGTGTCCCTTCAATTCACTAATTTGTCATTGTTTCTAAAAGTAAAGAAGTGGTATCTAAAAGTAAAGTAAACATATATGGTTATATGTTTTCATAAATCGATGTCACCAATTTATGAAACCATGAATCCCCTCAAGTTTTAATAAGTAATAGCAGACATTTGACTTTCAGAACTATGCTAAGTAGGGATTAGAAAACATAGGTTAAAACTGAGATGCTGCACAAGAATCCCTTATATTGCAATTCTAGAATGTGTGCTACTGACTGGGAAAAATGCAAAGCCCAAAAGTGGAAAATTGTGTTTTCTTCATCAGGACTTTCATCCTAAGAAGGATTTAATCATGAGGGGTAACTTCTCAAGTATTGTGAAAAGCCTACTCTGAAGAAGGATAGGAGGATCCAGGTTTTACTGAAAGTTTGGTACAATGATCAGGTATGGAGAATGTCCAAATATTATGATTAAGGAAAGAACAAATGGACACCTCAAGTGAACGAATTTAGATATTTCTACCTATGGGAAGATAGAAGAATCTGGGCTCCTTGAAATAATTCCTTGGATAAGTGCCTTAATCAGAGCTAATATCTCTTCTTTCTGTCTCAAGTCAGTTCTTCAGACAACACTGGTTGCAGCTGCAGTAACTAAGGACTTATAGTGGGCAAACTGATTTCATCAAGATTTCCCCAAGGTTTTACATTTACAGATGGAGGCAATGGCTTATGAGTTGATGATTGCAGCATTCTTTGTTAACTGATATGGCTGGCAGTTTTCTTGTTCACAGTGTGTTCTATTTTTCTACAACCTCAGAAAAAGTTACTATTTGTAGAAAGATTCTTATACTTACAGAAGGTGACTTGAGCTTCTACCTCAACAGGACATACAGAGGACCTAAAGCATGTGAAAATACCTAATACAGGTTTAGTAAAAATCCCAAAGAGAAAGGAGACTGAAAGCAAAATATAAATTTGAGAACACGACCCAAAATTCTTCAAGATAAAGGAAGGGGTAAAATACATGTATATATGTATATTTACAATTATGTACCTACACTGATATGTTCAATGAGGCATATATACATATACTGTGTATATATTTTCTCTACTCATAAACACACACACACGTATTTCCCTATGTATCTGATCATTCTCTGGAATACTCAAAAATAGGCTTTACAATTAAGGCATTAAGCACGTCTTAGTATTTTAAATCATGCCAATATGTTCTTTGAAAACCAACAAGTGGAGCTAAAAGTTAATAATGGGATAGGTAAGGTAAGGTAAGTCACTTCAGTCATGTCTGACTCTGTGCGACCCCATAGATGGCAGCCCACCAGGCTCCGCTGTCCCTGGGATTCTCCAGGCAAGAGTACTAGAGTGGGGTGCCATTGCCT
>NW_011490142.1:9145-9923 GCF_000754665.1 Bison bison bison | reverse complement strand
TAGTCCCTTAAATCCCTCACTTCCACTGTATAATCATAAGGGTTTTATTTAGGTCAACCTGAAAGATCTAGTGGTTTTCCCTACTTTCTTCAATTTAAGTCTGAATTTTGGTAATAAGGAGTTCATGATCTGAGCCATAGTCAGCTCCTGGTCTTGTTTTTGTTGACTGTATAGAGCTTCTCCATCTTTGGCTGCAAAGAATATAATCAATCTGATTTCAGTGTTGACCATCTGGTGATGTCCATGTGTTAGTCTTCTCTTGTGCTGTTGGAAGAGGGTGTTTACTATGACCAGGGCGTTCTCTTGGCAAAACTCTATTGGCCTTTGCCCTGCTTCTTTCCATATTCCATGGCCAAATTTGCCTCGTACCCCAGGTGTTTCTTGACCTCCTACTTTTGCATTTCATTCCCCTATAATGAAAAGGACATCTTTTTTGGGCGTTAGTTCCAAAAGGTCTTTTAGGTTTTCATAGAACCATTCAACTTCAGCTTCTCAGCATTACTAGTTGGGGCATAGACTTGGATTACTGTGATATTGAATGGTTTGCCTTGGAAGCAAACAGAGATCCTTCTGTCATTTTTGAGATTGCATCCAAGTACTCCATTTTGGACTCTTTTGTTGACCATAATGGTGACTTCATTTTTTCTAAGAAAATCTGCCTGTAGTAATAGATATAATGGTCACATGAGTTAAATTCACCCATTCTAGTCCATTTTAGTTCACTGATTCCTAGAATGTCAATGTTCACTCTTGACATCTCCTGTTTGACCACTTCCAA
>NW_011490142.1:4423-5283 GCF_000754665.1 Bison bison bison | reverse complement strand
TGGAGTCACTGAAGCAGAAGTAAATACTTTCCTGAAATTCCCTTGCTTCCTATAGGATCCAATGAATGTTTCCAAATTGTTCTCTGATTCGTCCTTTATTTCCAAGACTAGCTTTCCACATCTGGAAGTGCTTGATTTATGTACTGCTGAAGAATTTTGAGTTTTTCTCAGCTAACATGTGAAAGAAGCAACAGTGCACGTTTGTTTGTAGATTTTTTGGCATTACTCCTCTTTGGTGTTAATGAAAACAGACCTTTTCCAATCTCATGGCCACTGACAAGTTTTCCAAATAAGATGACATATGAATTCAGTGTTCTAGTTTAACAGCATCACTAAGATTTTAGCAGTTTCTTGTTAATGACTTGCTCAAAGGTTTTGTTTAAACAATTTGATTTCTCCTTCATATCTGAATGAGATCATTGTTGGTACTAGCTTTGGCTCATTCATCATTTTGAGAATATTCTACCATGCTCTACTGGCCTGAAGAGTTTCTCTTGAAATATCAGCTGCTATCTTTATGGGGATCCAACTGTGTGCTATTTATGTCTTTCCTCTTGCTGCACTTACTGTTTGTTTTTGTGTGTGTGTGTGTAAATTTTTGGTATTTTACTAAAATATTTGTTGTGGGGTGTTTCATTGGGTTCATCCTGTTTGGAACATCATGGTGTGTTGGGATTCAGGGAGCTATTTCCTTCCCCCATTTAATGGAGATTCTCAACTTTCATCTCTTCAAGAATTTTCTAATGACCCCCCAACATCTTTTTTTCTTTTTCATTTTTTCTTTTGGTCTTTTCTGTGTGGATATTCTCATGACAGGACAATTGATATTGTCCCAGAATTCTCAGAATTGTCCATGTTTT
>NW_011490142.1:0-520 GCF_000754665.1 Bison bison bison | reverse complement strand
ACAGTTTGTCTTCTAGAAGTTCTTCCATGCGCAGTCAATCCTAGGTGAATTTGCTGGGAAGAGAGTGTTCTTTTCCTCCTATTCCTCTGATATTTTGGGACCAACAGTCAACCTCCAAGACCCATTTTATTAATGGAAATGCTGTTGTTCTTCAGCCACTAAGCCATGTTTGACTCTTTGTGCCCCCATGGACTGTAGCATATCTGGCCTCTCTGTCCCTTACCATCTCCTATAGACTCCCCAAGATCATGTCCTTTGAATTTTTTATGCTATCCAAACATCTCATCCTCTCTCACTTAATACTTCTCCTGCTTTCAACATTTTCTAAAAATCAGGGTCTTTTCTGAGTCAGCTCTTTATGTCAGATGGACAAAGCTTCGGAGCTTTATTTTCACCATCAGTGCTTCCAATGATTTTTCAATGTTGATTTTGTTTACGATGAATTTGTCTGATATTCCTGCATTCCAGGGTACTCTCACAAGTCCTCCCCAGCAGAACAGTTAAAAGTCAATAATTTCTT
>NW_011490141.1:4894-5470 GCF_000754665.1 Bison bison bison | reverse complement strand
GCCTAAAAGTTGTCCCAGTTGAGGTAAAGAACTCTGGGAATCACTGGCCTCACAGGCACACAAAATATACATCAAGATGTTATGGACTGAATCCTATTCTCTCAAAATGTATATGCTGAAGCATTAACCCCTATTTGACTGTGTTTGGTGACATGGATGTCATAAGCATGGACCTCTAATCCAATAGGGGGGCATCCTTATAAGAAGAGGAAAAGATACCACAGAGCTCTCTCTCTCCCCCCACACTAAACAAAGAAAAGGCCATGTGAGGACACAGTGAGAAAACAGTTGTCTGCCAAGGACAAAGGTCTTACCGGGGTATAAATTCTTTTAGCAAATTCTAGATTTCCAACCAGATTAAACTATGGGCCTTTGCATTAATTTAAATTCATTCCTCCCTCTGTATTCAAGTTTTCTGATTTGTTTCTCTCTGATCCTTTTTGCTTGTTTGTCACTGGATATACTTTCTGTGTGTGATGGGGGAGGTGTCCTCTCTACTCTGCTCACATTTACGCATTTTTTTCCTTCAGAGAGCTTCAAATCAGTTTCATTAGCGCTAGGGGTCTCCTCTATGAC
>NW_011490141.1:0-980 GCF_000754665.1 Bison bison bison | reverse complement strand
AGAAAGAATGTTTTATTTTATAAACAGCAAACATTTATTTTTCACAGTCCTAGAAGCAGGTTTATCCAGGATCAAGGCACCAGCAGATTTGGTGTCTCCTGAAGTCCACTCCCTGGATCTTAAATGCCAACTTTTCACTATGTCCTCACTTGGCAGAAGGGGCAGAGTATCTCTCTGGACCCTCTTAAATAAGGCGCTAATCACATTCGTGAGGACTCCACCCTTATGACCTAGGCCCCTCCCAAACACTCCACCTTCTAATACCATTACCTTGGGAATTAAGATTTCAACATATAGATTTTGGGGGAATGCAGACATTCTATTTATGACACTTACACGATTTCCATACTGCCAATAAAGTGCCATGTCTAAATCCAAATAAAATCACATCATTTTCTTACTTCAAAAATTTCAGACTTCTCATTAACTGGCAGAGAACTTTTCTTCATGTTTTCTCTCCATAATCTACTCCACATACTCCACTTTGCATCCACATCTCTTATTTTTAAGTTAATTTTTATTGGAGTATAGTTGCTTTACAATGTTATATCCGCTTCTGCTGTATAACAAAGTGAATCGGTTATCCCCTCTATTTTAGAATTCCTTTCCATTTCGGTCACCACAGTGTATTGAGTAGAGTTCCCTGCGCCATACAGTACTTTCTCAGAAAGAGCATTTTCGATCTGATTGTCCAAACTGAGGAATTTGATTTCTAATTTACATTTAGCAGCAAGCTTTTGGAGGATTTGTGCAGGAAAATAACACCATCAGGAAGAAACTTTCAGTTACTTTCTAGAGGAGAAACTGGAAGAAAGAAAGATTGGTGACAAGAAGTGAAGTTAGGAGGGTGGTGAACACCTCTGCTTACAGTAATGGCAGGCTTAGTAATTTGGACTAACCATCCCAATGAGGACAACTAAAAATTACTGGATGAAATGTATAAAGAAAGTATCTTTGTTAAGCACTAAGAAACTATGAGA
>NW_011490140.1:19914-20531 GCF_000754665.1 Bison bison bison | reverse complement strand
GCTGAATTTTCCAAATTTGCTGGCATATTGAGTGCAACACTTTCACAGCATCATCTTTTAGGATTTGAAATAGCTCAGCTGGAATTCCACCAGCTCCACTAACTTTATTCATAGTGATACTTCCTAAGTCCCCTTAACTTCTCTTTCCAGAATGCCTGGCTCTAGGTGATTTCTATTATATCCATATAATTGTCAGAATTAATATTTGACTTCAAAGTATATTCCTTTAGTTAAAAAAAAATACAATTTACAAGAAAGAGCAGTTTCTTATTCAACACTTATTCAACTTCAGGGTATTTTATACTCTTACTATACCTATCTTTGAAAATATTAGGGCGGCGGTCCTAAGATGGCGGAGCAATAGGATGGGGAGACCACTTTCTCCCCTACAAATTCATAAAAAGAACATTTAAACGCTGAGTAAAATCCACAAACAACTTCTGAATGCCGGCAGAGGACATCAGGCACCCAGAAAAGCAGCCCATTGTCTTCAAAAGGAGGTAGGAAAAATATCAAAGACAAAAAAGAGACAAAAGAGGTAGGGACAGAGCTCCACCCCAGGAAGGGAGTCTTAAAAAGAGAGAAGTTTCCAAACACCAGGAAACACTCTCACTGCC
>NW_011490140.1:15524-16473 GCF_000754665.1 Bison bison bison | reverse complement strand
AGAGGGAATTGCAGGACATACTTAAAGTGATGAAAGAAAATAACCTACAGCCAAGATTACTCTACCCAGCAAGGATCTCATTAGAATATGAAGGAGAAATCAAAAGCTTTACAGACAAGCAAAGGTGAGAGAATTCAGCACCACCAAACCAGATCTCCAACAAATGCTAAAGGATATTCTATAGACAGGAGACACAAAAATAGTGTATAAACTTGAACCCAAAACAATAAAGTAAATGGCAATGGGATCATACTTATCAATAATTACCTTAAACGTAAATGGGTTGAATGCCCCAACCAAAAGACAAAGACTTGCTGAATGGATACAAAAACAAGACCCCTATATATGTTGTCCACAAGAGACCCAACTCAAAACATGGACACATATAGACTGAAAGTGAAGGACTGGAAAAAGATATTCCATGCAAACAGAAATCAAAAGAAAGCAGGATTAGCAATACTCATATCAGATAAAATAGACTTTAAAAAAATGCTGTAAAAAAAGACAAAGAAGGACACTACATAATGATCAAAGGAACAACCCAAGAAGAAGATATAACAATTATAAATATATATGCACCCAACATAGGAGCACCGCAATATGTAGGATAAATCTAACAAGTATGAAAAGGGGAAATTAACAATAACACAATAATAGTGGGAGACTTTAATACCCCACTCACACCTCTGGATAGATCAACTAAACAGAAAAATAGCAAGGAAACACAAACTTTAAATAATACAATAGACCAGTTAGACCTAATTGATATCTATAGGACATTTCACCCCAAAACAATGAATTTCACCTTTTTCTCAAGTGCACACAGAACTTTCTCCAGGATGGATCACATCATGGGCCATAAATCTAACCTTGGTAAATTCAAAAAAATTGAAATCATTCCAAGCATCTTTTCTGACCACAATGTAGTAAGATTAGATCTCAATTACGG
>NW_011490140.1:14801-15424 GCF_000754665.1 Bison bison bison | reverse complement strand
AAAATTGACAAACCATTAGCCAGACTCATGAAGAAACAAAGGAAGAAAAATCAAATCAATAAAATTAGAAATGAAAATGGAGAGATCACAACAGACAACACAGAAATACAAAGGATCATAAGAGACTACTATCAGCAATTATATGCCAATAAAATGGACAATGTGGCATAAATGGACAAATTCTTAGAAAAGTACAACTTTCCAAAACTGAACCAGGAAGAAATAGAAAACCTTAACAGACACATCACAAGCACAGAAATTGAAGCTGTAATCAGAAATCTTCCAGCAAACAAAAGACCAGGTCCAGACAGCTTCACAGCCGTCTACCAAAAATTTAGAGAAGAGCTGACACCTATCCTACTCAAACTCTTCCAGAATTGCAGAGGAAGGTAAACTTCCAAACTCATTCTATGAGGCCACTATCATCCTAAAACCAAAACCTGACAAAGATGCCACACAAAAAAGAAAACTACAGGCCAATATCACAGATGAACATAGATGGAAAAATCCTTAATAAAATTCTAGCAATCAGAATCTAACAACACATTAAGAAGGTCATACACCATGACCAAGTGGGCTTTATCCCAGGGATGCAAGGATTCTTCAATATCCCCAAATCAATC
>NW_011490140.1:10932-11787 GCF_000754665.1 Bison bison bison | reverse complement strand
ACATCCCTCCCCATCCCATCCCTCTGGGTCATCCCAGTGCACCAGCCCCGAGCATCCTGTCTCATGCATTGAACCTGGACTGGTGATTTGTTTCACATACGAAAATATACATGTTTCAATGCCATTTTCCCAATTTAGCCGACCCTCACCCTCTCCCACAGAGTCCAAAAGTCTGTTCTTTGCATCTGTGTCTCTTTTGCTGTCTCACATACAGGGTTATGCTTACCATCTTTCTAAATTCCATATATATGTGTTAGTATACTGTATTGAGGTTTTTCTTTCTGGCTTACTTCATTCTGTATAATAGGCTCCAGTTTCATCCACCTCATTAGAACTGATTCAAAAGTATTCTTTTTAACGGCTGAGTAATATTCCATTGTGTATATGTACCATGGCTTTCTTATCCATTCATCTGCTGATGTACATCTAGGTTGCTTCCATGTCCTAGCTATTATAAACAGTGCTGTGATGAACATTGGGGTACACGTGTCTCTTTCAATTCTGGTTTCCTCCGTGTGTATGCCCAGCAGTGGGATTTCTGGGTCATATGGCAGTTCTATTTCATTTTTAAAGGAATCTCCACACTGTTCTCCATAGTGGCTGTACTAGTTTGCATTCCCACCAATAGTGTAAGAGGGTTTCCTTTTCTCCACATCTTCTCCAGTATTTATTGCTTGTAGACTTTTGGATAGCAGCCATTCTGACTGGCGTGAAACGGTACCTCATTGTGCTTTTGATTTGCATTTCTCTGATTTAGTTCGGAGAGTGTTTTGCCTATGTTCTCCTCTAAGAGTTTTATAGTTTCTGGTCTTATGTTTAGATCTTTAATCCATTTTTAGTTTCTTTTTGTGTATG
>NW_011490140.1:9831-10832 GCF_000754665.1 Bison bison bison | reverse complement strand
TGGGGGACATGTGTACATTATAGAAAACAAAATATGTATAGATATAGATAGATAGATATAGTGTTGCCAGTTTTGCCCATAAATAACTTTACTGAACTAATAATGGTGTTTCTTAGCTGATATAAATACTTTTATTTTCAAAGCAATGAAACATGGAAACACTCATTTACAGGAGAATTTTTCATAATATAAATCTCAGCTACAGTCTTACAACTAACATTGACAAATATGGTTCACTACAAACCTGTAATTGCCTGATACTGTGCAATTCAAAAGATTTTGTACCATTTCTGTTGACATTAAAATGGCCTGTCTTCATTTGTTCAACATGAAAAAGAAAATGGGTAATTGTTTAGAACTGAACATCTTATTATACTTCATTAAAGTGACAATAGTATGTTTATTACAACCTCAATAGAGCTAATGGAAAGGAGATATAAAGGGACTTTGCTCTTACCTACTGGATAACATGCAATGGAATATTTATATATTCAACACTAATTTATAAATATATTAATCATATTTCAAGTTTACAAATGTTAGTACACTAATTCTGCTTCTGTACTATTTAGCTGTTCACATTTAGTTATGCTACTGAAAATCTTCTGGTCTCAATTTTTCCAACTATAAAATTATTTCATTTCCTTTATAAAACTATGATCTGTGGTAAACATTTATAGATTTTTTTTTTCGATTAAACCACAGACTGTATTTGAGTATCATCATTTCCCCCATAATGTTCCTTTTGTGTCCCAGGATATGACTCAAGATCCCACGTTACATTCAGTTTCTGTGTCTTCCTGGTCTTCTCCATTCTGAACCAGGACCTTAGTCTTTCCTTGTCTCCCATGGACTCTCCTGTTTCTTTTCTTTTTTTTTTTTTAAAAATAGATTCATTTATTTTAATTGGAGGTTAATTACTTTACAATATTGTATTGGTTTTGCCATACACTGACATGAATCCACCATGGGTGTACATGTGTTCCTCATTCTGAACCCCC
>NW_011490140.1:9087-9731 GCF_000754665.1 Bison bison bison | reverse complement strand
AAGGTGTCCATAGGTGCATGGATTTATCTCTGGGCTTTCTATTTTGTTCCATTGATCTATATTTCTGTCTTTGTGCCAGTACCACACTGCCTTGATGATTGTGGCTTTGAGTAGAGTCTGATGTCAGGTAGGTTGATTCCTCCAGTTCCATTCTCCTTTCTCAAGTTTGCTTTGGCTATTAGAGGTTTTTTGTATTTCCATACAAACTGTGAAATTATTTTTTCTAGTTCTGTGAAAAATATCTTTTGTAGCTTGATAGGGATCTCTTTGAATATATAGATTGCTTTGGGTAGTATACTCATTTTCACTATATTGATTCTTGCGATCCATGAACACGGTATATTTCTCCATTTATTTGTGTCCTCTTTGATTTCTTTCACCAGTGTTTTATAGTTTTCTATATATAGGTCCTTAGTTTCTTTAGGTAGATATATTCCTAAGTATTTTATTCTTTTTGTTGCAATGGCGAATGGAATTGTTTCCTTAATTTCTCTTTCTGTTTTCTCATTGTTAGTGTATAGGAATGCAAGGGATTTCTGTGTTGATTTTATATTGCAACTTTACTCTATTCATTGATTAGCTCTAGTAGTTTTCTGGTGGGGTCTTTAGGGTTTTCTATGTAGAGGATCATGTCATCTGCAAAC
>NW_011490140.1:5392-7177 GCF_000754665.1 Bison bison bison | reverse complement strand
TGTTTCGAGGCAGGTCTTTTGTAGACAATATATACAGGGGTCTTGTTTTTGTATCCATTTTGTCAATCTTTGTCTTTTGGTTGGGTCATTCAACCCATTTACATTTAAGATCATTATGGATAAGTATGATCCCATTGCCATTTGCTTTATTGTTTTGGGTTCGAGTTTACACATCCTTTCTATGTGTCCTGTCTAGAGAAGATCCTTTAGCATTTGTTGGAGAGCTGGTTTTGTGGTGCTGAATTCTCTCAGCTTTTGCTTGTCTGTAAAGTTTTTGCTTTCTCCTTCATATTTGAATGAGATCCTTGCTGGGTGCGGTAATCTGGGCTGTAGGTTAGGTTCTTTCATTACTTTAAGTATATCCTGCTATTCCCTCCTGGCCTCAAGAGTTTCTATGGAAAGATCAGCTGTTATCCTTATGGGAATCTCCTTGTGTGTTAT
This sequence comes from Bison bison bison, assembly GCF_000754665.1. Classification (NCBI taxonomy): domain Eukaryota; kingdom Metazoa; phylum Chordata; class Mammalia; order Artiodactyla; family Bovidae; genus Bison; species Bison bison. Next base: position 6,736 of record NW_011490140.1, on the reverse strand, counting down.
TTGTTGCATTTCCCTTTCTGCTTTTAATATTTTTTCTTTGTGATTGATCTTTGTTAATTTGATTAGTATGTGTCTTGGGGTGTTTTGCCTTGGGTTTATCCTGTTTGGGACTCTCTGGGATTCTTCAACTTGGGCAACTATTTCCTTTTCCGTTTTAGGGAAGTTTTCAATTATTATCTCCTCAAGTATTTTCACATAGTCTTTCTTTTTGTCTTCTTCTTTTGGGAGTCCTATGATTTGAATGTTGGGGCATTTCACATTGTCCCAGATGTCTCTGAGGTTGTCCTCAATTCTTTTATTTATTTATTTTTTCCTCTCTGTTTCATTTATTTCTACAATCCTATATTCTGCCTCCGTCATTCTACTGTTGGATTCCTTCAGAGTGTTTTTGATCTCATTTATTGAATTAGTCATTATATATTTACTCTTTTTTATTTCTTCTAGGTCCTTGTTAAACCTTTCTTGGATCTTCTCGATCCTTGTCTCCAGGCTATTTATCTGTAACTCTATTTTGTATTCAAGATTTTGGATCATTTTCACTATCATTATTTAGAATTCTTTATCAGGTAGATTCCCTATCTCTTCTTATTTTGTTTGGTTTGATGGGCATTTATCCTATTCCTTTGCCTGCTGGGTATTTCTCTGCCTTTTCATTTTGTTTATATTGCTGTGTTTGGGGTGGCCTTTCCATATTCTGGCAGTTTGTGGTTCCTCTTTATTGTGGAGGTTCCTTGCTGGGGGTGGGGTTGTTCAGGTGGCTTGTCAAGATTTCCTGGTTAGGGAAGCTTGTGTCGGTGTTCTGGTGGATGGAGCTGTATTTCTTCTCTCTGGAGTGCAATGAAGTGTTCAGTAATGTGTTTTGAGATGTCAATGAATTTGGTTTGACTTTGGGCAGCTGGTATATTGAAGCTCAGGGCTACAATCCTGTGTTGCTGGAGAATTTGAGTGGTATGTCTTTCTTTGGAACTTTTTGGCCTTTGGGTGGTGCTTGGTTTCAGTGTAGGTATGGAGGCGTTTGATAAGCACCTATGGATTAATGTTCCCTAGAGTCAGGAGTTCTCTGGTGTTTTCAGAATTTGGACTTTTGTCTCCTGCCTCTGGTTTTCGGTCTTATTCTTAAAGTAGCCTTAAGACTTCTCCATATATACAGTACCTATGGTAAAACATCTAGGTTAATGATGAAAACTTTCTGCACAGTGAGGGACACCCAGAGAGGTACACAGAGAAGAGAAGAGGTACATGGAGAAGAGAAGAGGGAGGAGGGAGATAGAGGTGACCAGGAGGAGAAGAGGGGGAGTCAGAAGGGGAGAGAGCAAGATATACAGTAATCACTTCCCTATATGC
>NW_011490140.1:4349-5292 GCF_000754665.1 Bison bison bison | reverse complement strand
ATATGCTCTCCACAGTCTGGATCCCTCAGACATGTTCGCAGAGTTACACAGAGAAGAGAAGAGGGAGGAAGGAGACAGAGGTGTCCAGGATGATAAAAGTGGGAATCAAAAGGAGAGAGAAAAATCTAGCCAGTAATCAGTTTCCTAAGTGTTCTCCACAGCCTGGAACACACAAAGAGATTCATAGAGTTTGGTAGAGCAAACAAGGGGGAGGGAGGAGATAGAGGGGACCTGGTGGAGAAAAAGGAGAGTCCAAAGGAGGAGAGAGAAATCAAGCCAGTAATCTCGCTCCCAAGTAAAAATGGGTACTAAAGGTTGGGTTGTTAAAGGTACAAAATTGATAACAAATACTAAAAAGCAAAGATTAAAAATCTAGAATAGAGGTCAGTTTCTCAAAAATACAATATTAAAGAAAAAAACAAAGTCACAAGAATTATAATATGTATATATATGTGTGTGTGTGTGTGTGTGAAGTTTGCTTTGAAAATAGGGTGTTTCTTTTTGCAAAGTAATAGTTGGTTATAAAAATGAAAATTAAAGGAGTAATAGAGGACTTAAAAATGACCAAAAGTTTTAAAAATTAATAAAATGATAATAGTAAAAATATATCTAGAACTTTCTCTTGTTTTGTTGTGGACATTGTGGGGTCAGTTCATTTTCATATAGTTCCTTCATCTGGCTTACTCGTCTCAAAATCTATAGGCCCCTTCCTATGTAGTCTCTGCTAACTGCAAGATTTTAATCTATTATACCTGTCACTTCCAAAGCGGTTCCCTCTGTTTATTTTAGCTTCTTCTGTTTGTTGGTATCTTCAGTGTCTAATTTCCACCCTGACACAAGAGGGTGGTGGTGGTCACTTTTTGAAGCTTACTTGTTCAGTCGTGCTGTAGGGAGGGAGGAACACTGCAAACAAATATCACTGGCATGTGTGGGGAGTGCTTGC
>NW_011490140.1:0-725 GCF_000754665.1 Bison bison bison | reverse complement strand
ATCTGAAATTTATAATGATATTACCTTCTCCTTATAAGAAATGTAATGTGTTATTTTAGTTCCAAATTTGAATTGATCGTGTATGCTGCTATTGATTTGCATATTTAAGCATTATTAATATAATAGTACAAAAGAAATTGTATACTTCACTGTTCTTAACACTCAAAGTACGTGAAGAGGCTGATCCTATAACAACTCAAATTGCTCATTTTGATCTCAAGGGAAAAGTTACAACAATCCTACTAACATTGATTTCACTTGAAGGGACTAGAAACATAATATAGTATTAACTTGCCATTTTTTAAATGAAACTATTAAAGTAAGAAGAGTGATTAAAAAAAAAAAAAAACTCCATGCAAGGAATGATTGCAGGACAGATTATATCTACAGAACAGATTGATTGCTGTTATAGTCTAAGTACCAAACAACGTATAAATGTGTCACTTAAAAGAGATATAAGTTGAAATTTATACCAAGTGACTAGATAAGGAAATAATTGTTTGCCACTGCATCTTCTGTCATTGTAACTTCTTTCTTATCATTAAATCACTTATAGTGTCAGTAATGCTTTTATTGAACTCTAGCATGCCATTGTTACTATATTGAGAAGGTTGTATTCTGTTCCCTTTATCATAATTCTAAGAAATATCATAAATCTAAGAAAATTCTTACAGACATGTAAATTTATATATCTTTTAAGGTAGGTCAATTTTTACAGAGCTTTT
>NW_011490139.1:5373-6891 GCF_000754665.1 Bison bison bison | reverse complement strand
GAGCACAGCTGCAGAAGGCTTTGTGTCTTCTCATGCTCCTCTCAAGAACAATAAGCACCTTAATATTCCTTTTCAGTCAACTCAGCTGAGGAGAGGAAAAAACAAGTCAGAATTACAAGACCTAACTCCTTCATCCCAGGTCCGTGCCTGTGGGACAAGGAAAGGGAGTTGGGGCCGTGCCTCCATTTTGTCAGTAATGCCTAATGCGGCTCCCAACAGGGAAACATCAGCAGTAGCTACTCTTTGTATACTTTAGCTGAGGGCAGATTCTTGCTTTGGGATAGAAATGAGGATAAAGATTGTGCTTTACCTGCCTCATTTGTAACCACTTGTATGGTTTTTGTCTTGGTCCTGGGTCATTTTAAGCTTCAGTTAGTGGGTAGGGTTTCTTTTCAACATAGTTTATAGTCTTTCTTCCAGCAGCATATGCAAAGGTACAGTAAGACTGCAGTTTTCAGTCTGCAGTTGTGTTGAAGGTTTATCAATTTATTGCCCTAAATGCTCTGATTTAGAGTGGCTATTTTTGGGTCACACACCTAAAATGACCTTGTGTTATGTTTGTAACAAAGGAAAAATCAATACTGAATATGACACAGTGAATTACATTTTAAAAAGTATAATCTTTAAACCATGATGAAAAAATAGTTCGGAAACTAATGTTTCATTTAAATTGTTACACTGAATAAGCATGTTTTCCTGACTGTTGTGCCAGCCAACCCTTATTAATTGAGGTTTATTTGTACTTTCAGAAAAAAATATACATGGGCCAATAAATGTAGTGTATATTTACATGAAGGTTGTATGTCCTACTGTTGCAGGAAGGTGGACCTCTTCCAGGGCCTGAAAGTGGGCTCTTGTCTAACACTCGGAAATGAATTGTCTGAGGAGACACATGTGCTGACAAAGCAAGATATTTTATTGGGAAAGGGCGTCTGAATGGAAAGCAGTAGGGTAAGGGAACCCAGGAGAACAGCTCTGCCATGTGGCTTGCAGTCTCAGGTTTTAAGGTGACACGATTAGTTTCTGGGTTGTCTTTAGGCAATCATTCTGACTCAGAGTCCTTCCTGGTGGTGCACGCCTTGTTCAGCCAAGATGGATGCCAGAGAGAAGGATTCTCGGAGGTGGTTGGAGGACATGTGGTGTCTCCTTTTAACCTTTCCCAAACTCGTCTGGTTGGTGGTTGCTAATGTTCCTTACCAGGACCTCATGCAAATGGTTACTATGGTGCCTGGCCAGGGTAGGTGGTTTCAATCAGTGTGCTTCCCCTAACACTATCATAAATCTCTATACTGTTGTGTCCTTCAGTGTAAAGATTTGTACAATTATTTATGAAATTAGTTTATTTTCATGATTACTTAGAGGTAGGTACTTTAAATAATATCTGAGAAATGGCCATTGGGAATTCCCAGGTGCTCTAGTGGTTAGAACTCTGTGCTCTCACTGCTGTGGCCCTGGTTCAATCCCTGGTTGGGAAACTCGGATCCGACAAGCTGCGTGGTGCTGCCAAAAAAAACCACA
>NW_011490139.1:638-2182 GCF_000754665.1 Bison bison bison | reverse complement strand
ATCACCAACTCCCAGAGCTTGCTGAAACTCATGTCCATCGAGTTGGTGATGTCATCCAACCATCTCATCCTCTGTCATCTCATTCGCCCCTTGCCTTCAATCCTTCCCAGAATCAGGATCTTTTCCAAGGAGTCAGTTCTTTGCATCAGATGGCAAAAATACTGGAGTTTCAGCTTCAGCATCAGTCCTTCCAATGAATATTCAGGACTGATTTCCTTTAGGATGGACTGGTTTGATCTTGCAGTATAAGGGACTCTCAAGAGTCTCCTCTAACACTATAGTTCAAAAGCATCAATTCTTCAGCCCTAAGAGGAGCCTTGCTGCTGCTAAGTCACTTCAGTTGTGTCTGACACTGTGCAACACCATAGACAGCAGCCCACTGTCCCTGGGATTCTCCAGGCAAGAGTACTGGAATGGGTTGTTATTTCCTTCTCCAATGCATGAAAGCGAAAAGTGAAAGTGAAGTCGATCAGTCATGTCTGACTTTTCACGACCCCATGGACTGCAGCCTACCAGGCTCCTCTGTCCATGGGATTTTTCAGGCAAGAGTACTGGAGTGGATTGCCATTAGGCCCCAGTAATTGACATTCTCCTTGCATGTGTGGAGACGTTTCATTTACACATGTGGAAAGATTCCAGATCCTGGGAAGACAGTTTTACCAGCAGAGAAAATAGCCTGATCTTTATTCTTCAGTGCCAATGTGAAACTATTTAATAGTTCTGCTTTGAGGCACAAACCTGAAAGGTTATGGCTGTGAGCTGTGAACGTTGCCAGTATCCTTGGTCTCCAGATGAGAGAATTTCAATCCAGGACCAAAGACAACCACTTTTGACCACTCAGAGCTTTTGTGTAGCAGTATTTTTTTTAACGTAAAAGGGATACAGAAAGCTTCCTGCAAAAGGCACTGGAAGGGCTTAGGAGAGTACCCACTTGCTAGTCTTTAGCAAGGCATTATATATTGTTCAGATGAGTTCAGTTCAGTTCAGTTGCTCAGTCCTGTCTGACGCTTTGCGACCCCATGAATTGCAGAACACCAGTCCTCCCTGTCCATCACCAACTCCCAGAGTTCACTCAAACTCACGTTCATCGTGTCAGTGATGCCATCCAGCCATCTCATCCTCTGTCGTCCCCTTCTCCTCCTGCCCCCAATCCCTCCAATCATCAGAGTCTTTTCCAATGAGTCAACTCTTCGCATGAGGTGGCCAAAGTACTGGAGTTTCAGCTTTAGCATCATTCCTTCCAAGGAACACCCAGGACTGATCTCCTTTAGGATGGACTGGTTGGATCTCTTTGCAATCCAAGGGACTCTCAAGAGTCTTCTCCAACACCACAGTTCAAAAGCAGGAATTCTTCAGTGCTCAGCTTTCTTCACAGTCCAACTTTCACATCCATACATGACAACTGGAAAAACCATAGCCTTGACTAGACGGACCTTTGTTGGCAAAGTAATGTCTCTGCTTTTGAACATGCTATCTAGGTTGGTCAAAACTTTCCTTCCAAGGAGTAAGCATCTTTTAATTTCATTGCTGCAGTCACCATCTGC
>NW_011490139.1:0-538 GCF_000754665.1 Bison bison bison | reverse complement strand
TGCTCCAGTGGTTAGAACTCTGTGCTCTCATTGCTGTGACCCTGGTTTAATCCCTGATTGGGGAACTAGGATCCCACAAGCTGCGTGGTGCTGCCGCCAACAGAAACAAAAAAGAACATTAATTTGACCCTTATCTGCCCTTGCAGTATGTGTCTACTGTGAGCAGTTTTATTAGCTTTTATCTGGTAAGTGATGAACGAAGAATGAGTAGAAACCAAAGTGAACACCACACATAAAACACCTTCACATATTCAAATTAATATTGTTCACAAATGGCCTGCTGATTTCAAGCAAAATAGAGCTTCAATCAGTTACTATTTTTATAAATCATTCTTTTCATTCAACACGTTTTCATTAAAGTTTTGTTGATTTTTGAGATATACATTTGGCATGTCAAAACAAAGAGAAAATTCTTCCATCTAATAATGCTAAGTAAGCCCATATAATTGCCAAATATATCCTTTTAGACTGACACTGTAGACTTAAGTGAGAACATGTATTGCAATGGGAAATTGCTGAAGCAGTTTTTTTTTTTTTT
>NW_011490138.1:9220-9539 GCF_000754665.1 Bison bison bison | reverse complement strand
AAACTGTGGAAAATTCTGAAAGAGATGGAAATACCAGACCACCTGACCTGCCTCTTGAGAAACCTCTATACAGGTCAGGAAGCAACAGTTAGAACTGGACATGGAACAGCAGACTAGTTCCAAATAGGAAAAGGAGTAAATCAAGGCTGCATATTGTCACCCTGCTTATTTAATTTAGGTACAGAGTATATCATGAGAAACGCTGGGCTAGAGGAAGCACAGCTGGAATCAAGGTTGCCGGGAGAAATATCAATAACCTCAGATATGCAGATGACACCACCCTTATGGCAGAAAGTGGAGAAGAACTAAAGAGCCTCTT
>NW_011490138.1:4726-5316 GCF_000754665.1 Bison bison bison | reverse complement strand
TCGCGAAAATTATAAAGAAAGTACAGGTACAAAATTGATAACTAATACCAGAAAGCGAAAATTAAAAATCTAGAGTAGAGTTAATTTATATTTTTTTAAAAAAAGAAAAAAATTACACAATAAAAAAATAATAAATTTGCAATTTGAAGTAAAAAAAAAAAAAAGAAAAGAAGAAATCATAGGTTTTACTGCACAGCTGTAGCTGAACCTCTTCAGATTCCTGTAACTGCTCCCTCCTCTTGCCACTTCAGTTCTTAAGAATTATTTTCTTTAATTCACACTTTCTTGAAAATCCCTTTCTATCATTTCTCAGCCATCAAGTTGCAAAAAGAGTTAAGAATCATAATATTCACATTCAATGTGTGTGATAAATCAGGAAATGGACACTTTCACATTCTATAACTGAAGCACAATAAACTGTGGAAAATTCTGAAAGAGATGGAAATACCAGACCACCTGACCTGCCTCTTGAGAAACCTCTATACAGGTCAGGAAGCAACAGTTAGAACTGGACATGGAACAGCAGACTAGTTCCAAATAGGAAAAGGAGTAAATCAAGGCTGCATATTGTCACCCTGCTTATTTAATTT
>NW_011490138.1:0-647 GCF_000754665.1 Bison bison bison | reverse complement strand
AGAGAAAAATAAATATATAAATAACCCTTTATCTGTTAGACTAACTGAATCCATAATAAGGGTTATTAAGTTTCTCCCATAAGGCTATGCTTACATGACCTCACTATAGTGAACTTTCTGAAAATTGTTTCTAAATTAATTCTAAATTAAAAATCCTACACAAAGTCTTCTATAGGTAGAAAAGAAGCTTTAAATTGCAAGTTACCTAATGAATCATTACAATCTTGATACCAAAATCTGACATTAACATGGAAAAGAAAAAGTTGAATACTAGTATCATTCAGGAAAATGGGGGAAAGTGCTCAATAAAATAATAGCAAATCAATGTTTCATTATGTAAAATGGACAAAACAACATTCCTAAGAGCACTTAACTCTAGAAGTGAAAGTTGGTTTCACATTTAAAAATCAATTTAAATAAATAAAGAATATTTATCAAAAACACTATAATTAATAGTCACAGTGAAATAGTGAATGCTTTACCTCTGAGTTTGGGAATAAGAATTCTATTCAACATTTTATAGGTGATCTTAGCCAGTTAAGTAGGACTTGCTGCATCATTTGTGGGGTGCAGTTGAAATGAAAATGCAGAAAGCCAAAGTGGGCTGGGGAGTCATCTCGTAGGACCACTGCCCAGACCCCAGACCT
>NW_011490137.1:4774-5164 GCF_000754665.1 Bison bison bison | reverse complement strand
TATCATTGTCTACATACATGTATGTATATGCATGTGTGTGTGAGAGTAAGTTGCAGATCCTAATCCCCCTTTACCCCTAAGTACTCTTTTGGTATGACTCTCTTAAATACAAAGAATTCTCTTATATAGTCACAGTGTGCATTTATCAAAATTGATAAATTAATATTGATATCCTACAATTACTGAAATTACTGACATCGTTCAAATTTTTTCATTGGCTCATCGAACTGAGCACCTGGAATTCGCTGCATGCTGGCAACTGTTATAGTATTTGCAACTATTTACGTTGTATTAGGCATTATATTAGAAGGAAATGGCAACCCACTCCAGTATTCTTGCCTAGAGAATCCCAGGGAGAAAGAAGCCTGGTGAGCTGCCATCTGTGCAGTT
>NW_011490137.1:0-845 GCF_000754665.1 Bison bison bison | reverse complement strand
AAATAGAATCTTATCACTAATAATAAATAAACCGTAACCGAAAATTGCTGATTGTGCCTGTCTAGTACACTCCCATTCAGAAGAATCAAAGATGTGAAGGGGGACATTTACAAACTTGATATTTACCTTTTCTCTTTGACATATATATATCATCCTAGCTCTTGGTGCTCTGAACCTACCTTCTCACCCCTCTAATTAGTATAATTTAACAAAATCATTTTCTCTCCTTTGATTTTTATCCCTTTTCTCTAATCATGGTCATCTTTTGTCTGTACCTGACTCTTTGGAAAGACGTAGAATAACTTAACTTGTAGAAATGAATGTTTTCTCCTCTACCCCATGAATTAGAGGTCTCCCCCTTCACGTCAGTGAGGAGTAAGCAGATCTGAGGTTTGAACCAGATCTGTCTCCTAGGTCTGTGGTCTTTCCACTGTGAGGTTCTTGTCCTAGCCATAGTCATCAGTGGATTAGAACACTTCTATGTTCATCTACCCTGTGACATGAATTACCCCAAATTAGGAGTCGTGGTTCTTCATGTGGTGAAGGCTACCTCTCAGTCACCTGGAAGAGCTTTTCTAAAATGAACCTGCTCTAAATTTATCTTTCCTCACCCTGTTTGTTATTGCCACAATCCCAGGGAATGGATCGAAACACTTTGTTTGATGGAAGAGAAAAAGTTGGAAGCTGGAACCTGTGGCAACAAGAATAGTGGTATTTTTAACTTTGATTTTGACATAATTTGAGACTTGAAGTTGATAAAATAGTACACAGAATTCCTGAATACTCTTCCCCAAGATTTGCCAAATGTTAACATTTTGAAACATTAGCTGTATCATTGTCTACAT
>NW_011490136.1:4713-5670 GCF_000754665.1 Bison bison bison | reverse complement strand
TTGATAGTAACACAATAATAGTAGGCAACTTTAACACTCTAGTTACATCAATGGACAGATCATTGAGACAGTAAATCAATAAGGAAACACAGTTATTAAAATAACACATGAGACCAAATGAACTTAATTGGTATTTATATAGCATTCCATCAAAAAACAGCAGAACATTCTTTTCAAGTGCACATGGGACATTCTCTTGAACACAAAATGAGCCTTGGTAAATCTAAGAAAACTAAAATCATATCAAGCATCTTTCCAACCAGACTCTATGAGATTAGAAATCAACTACAAGAAAAAACTGCAAAAATCCACAAACACGTGGAGGTTAAACAATATGATACCAAACAACCAATGGATCACTGAAGAAATCAAAGAGGAAATTTAGAAGTACCTAGGGACAAATGAAAGTGAATATACAATGATCCAAAACTTATGGGTTGCAGCAAAAGCACTTCTAAGAGGGAAGTTTACAGCAATATAAGTTTACCTCAGGAAATAAGAAAAATCTCGAACAACCTAAACTTACACCTAAAACAACTAGAGAAAGAACAAACAGTACCCAAAGTTATGGAAGGAAATAAATCATTAAGATCAAAGCAGAAATGAAACAGAGACTAAAAAAACAAATAGAAATGATCAATAAAACCAAAAGCTGGTTCTTTGAAAAGATAAAAAAACTGATAAACCTTTAGCCAGACTCATCAAGAAAAAAAGGGAGAGAACCCAAATCAATAAAATCAGAAGTGAAAACAGAGAAATTACAACTTACACCACAGAAATACAAAAGATCTTAAGAGACTACTATGAGCAACTACACAGCAATAAAATAGTCTAGAAGAAATGGAAAAATTCTTAGAAAGGTACAATCTCCCAAGACTGAACCAGGAAGAAACAGAAACTATGAATAAACCAGTTACCAGTACAGAAATTGAATCAGAAATTTAAAAATTCCCAACA
>NW_011490136.1:0-773 GCF_000754665.1 Bison bison bison | reverse complement strand
TAATATCTTATAATAACCAGTAATAGAAAATAAACTGAAAAACTTTATCACCTTACTGTATACTTGAAATTGACACAACACTGTAAATCAACTATACATCAATTAAAAACAGAAATGAACTAGACTTGTTACACAGTCCTGTTCACTATGATGAAGATGAGGCTCTGTAAGATCTTTGAGGAACCTTTTGAATTACCCATGTCCTCTGATTTGTTTTCTAAACCAGACCATGAAAAAAAAGAAATTCTACTCATTTTGATTTTCCATGGAGCTTATTTTCTTTTACTATTATTCTTTGAAATTGCTAAGTATCAGTTCATCAGAAGAAATACCATTCTTTGATCAATCCAACAGTAGAAATTTTCATTCCACAGAAAGCATGACCCACAATTGCTTCTGTCTCATAAAACAACTGCTATCCAAGGGTCTGCTGGCCAGAGAGCTTCTGAATAACAGCTTACCTGCCCCTGTGGTTGTTACTTCTGGCTTGGCTGGAGGAACAAAGGGAGGCCAGTGTGATGGATGTTTCTGAACTAATTCAAACATCCTTAAATTTTCCTTTAAAATTTCCTGAGGAGACATAGAATCAGTTGTAAACACTGCAGAGTCACTACATTTCTGTCCAATTGGCAATATATGACTCCAAACCCCAAGAGAGTGATCTGGTTATTGAAAGGTGAAAGCACAGGCTCAACAAATATACCCATCCTGTACCAGACCCATCTGAAGACCCATCCCTCTTCAATTCTAGATACTTTTGGCCAGGGAAGAAA
>NW_011490135.1:9288-10132 GCF_000754665.1 Bison bison bison | reverse complement strand
CTGTTAAGTCTCTGGACAGTTGATTGCATTTTTGAAATAAGGCAGAACCAGGTTGGAAAGTGTTTAAATCCTTCTCTCAAGTCTTCTCTGTTTACATGATTCATAGGAAACAGATGGCCCAGCTGTCTGTATTTAAGAGAAGTGGGTGGTTCCTGGTTTGCAATCAATGAAGCAATAATTACAACAATTTTAAGTAAACTGGACCCCATAAAATGTTGTTTTAATTTGTGAATGAGATGGAGGCACAAAGAGAAGGTAGGCTGATTGGAATCTAATCTGCAACATATTCAGGAAAGGGTCTTAAGAACTGAAACAGCTAAAACCCTCACTAACCCTCCCTCTTCAGTATGCTGGGGAAATGAACTTTGTCCTTAAGTGCTCTCGGACGTGGACACACAACCTAACCAGTATAACATTGTGCCTGTCATTTTGTTGAAATCCCCATATTTCTTTCTCATCAAGGCCCAGGGAATATTACAGCTGCTGAGGGTTGGCTGACCTTGAGAGCTGGGGAGAGAAAGATCTTTATTTCTACCTCCCAATACCCTTAGCATGTTGAAATGCTATTATTTGAATACTCTTAACCCACTCCCTCCTGAGAATGCCTCTTCCTGCCTTCCCTCAAATGCATGCTGAATAAATATGGAAAAGGAAGGAGTTACAAGGATTGACAGCAATGATGAAAATAAATCTCACTCAATTTGTGGGGCTTTGAAACATAGAAATACATCCACATTATTCTTAAGGTGCCTTTTATTTATTGGGTTATTTAAAATGTTTTATCAGCATTCTAATAGCAATTTTAAAGGGCAGATTCCCCGCTGGTAATGTGTGCTTAATGGCC
>NW_011490135.1:4928-5536 GCF_000754665.1 Bison bison bison | reverse complement strand
ATTCTTGTCTGGAGAATCCCATGGACAGAGGAGCCTGGCCAGCTACAGTCCATAGGGTTGCACAGACTTGGACACGACTGAAGCGACTTGGCATGCATGTTGTATGAAACACTGAAGTTTCAAGGCCAGGATCACCATGTCTTATTTCAGATCTCAATATACCAACTTCAGATGATTTTGGACCGAGAATTGGAGAACTTCCCCTGGAGTTCTGTGAATAATTTCTCCAAGGGAAGGCAAGGAATGTAGTACCTCCTTCTTCTTGGTTAGCTATAGTAGTAGGAGCTGCATCTTTTTGGACAATTGGACAGAGAGGAGTTGCTATGCCCAGACAGTAATTAGCTGGAGAACATTGCTAGCTGAAAAACACTTGCTCTGTGGGACAAGAGTTTTACTGGCATTTTGATAGGTTTCTAAAAATACAACAATCACAACGTTGTTACTTTTGAGGAGCTCTCAGCATGATAGGGGAGATTGACCTGTGCACAGAATGTTCCATTGCAATTTGGTAGGTATGGGAATAGAGGTGTACTTCAAAGGGTGATCGAGTAGGTGACAATCAAGCAGGATCTTGAAGGATGGAGAATTAACTAACTCTCTAGAAAGAG
>NW_011490135.1:0-694 GCF_000754665.1 Bison bison bison | reverse complement strand
CGACTCTTAGCGACCCCATGGACTGCAGCCTACCAGGCTTCTCCATCCATGGGATTTTCCAGGCAAGAGTACTAGAGTGGGTTGCCATTGCCTTCTCTGATTAATTAGCTTAGAGCATCCCGAATTTCAAACTCCATCTTGGTGCTTATTTTATTCATCTTTTATCTACTGTCCTCTCAGCAAAGAATCACCACGACAAGGCAATCATTAGTCTGAGAGAAGGCTTCCTTCCCCAAGGGAGATACCAACTGGGCAATTTTACAGAGATGCAATAGACAACCTCCAAAATCTGATTCTTACTTTCTTTTAGAATCTAATGCTTCAAGGCGTTATGCTTCTGAGTAGGTGGACATTTTGAAGTTGTGACGATATTCTCTGTGATGAAGACTTTACACTTAGAATACAGCCAAAGCACTAAGAGCAAAGGAGTATGTGATCCAAAGGGCACCGAGAAGCCCCTTCTTTCCCAAAATCTTCCCTCTGCAAAAATTCGTCATGTCATTTAGTTTTAGATTTCTCCTGGATCAGAAGTTAATTTCTGTGAACCTGTTCTTCTTTTAAAATGCAATCCTTAGATCCTTCAGGAGCTCTCAATCATCCCTGCCTTCGCCTGAATTAGTTGACTCGGGTGGCTTCCCACCCGTGTCGGATCTTCACTATAGAGACCAGGAATAGGCAGGGAGAATGGCAGCCT
>NW_011490134.1:4926-5285 GCF_000754665.1 Bison bison bison | reverse complement strand
CCATGAACATGGTATATTTCTCCATCTATTTGTGTCATCTTTGATTTCTTTCATCAGTGTTTTATAGTTTTCTATATATAGGTCTTTTGTTTCTTTAGGTAGATTTATTCCTAAATATTTTATTCTTTTCATAGCAATGGTGAATGGAATTGTTTCCTTAATTTCTCTTTCTCTTAATTTCTGTTTTTTCATTGTTCATGTATAGGAATGCAAGGGATTTCTGTGTGTTAATTTATATCCTGAAACTTTGTGATATTTATTGATTAGCTCTAGTAATTTTCTGGTGGAGTCTTTAGGGTTTTCTATGTAGAGGATCTGGAGAAGGCAATGGCACCCCACTCCAGTACTCTTGCCTGGAA
>NW_011490134.1:0-565 GCF_000754665.1 Bison bison bison | reverse complement strand
CTGCTGTCACCTTGATTTTGGACTTTCCAGCCTCCAGAAGTGTGGGAAATAAACGTTTATTGTTTATAAGCTACCAAGTCTCTGGTGTTTTTATTTATAGCAGGTCAAATGGACTAAGACACAGGTCAACTGCCCCAGTGGAAAGTCACATCTCTTTTCCCAACTTCCAGAACTGAGACAGTTCTCAGATCCCAAAATCCATAAAGTGAAGATAAGGCCAGGTTCCCATAAGGAAGGACCCTAAAAAAACATGGCACATATATCTGGTAGAGATTTCCTCAGTCTGAAAGTCAGGGTCTATGACCATTTACTCAGCTGGGGAAAGGAGAGTACACTTTCAAGGTCTATTGGAACCAGGAAATAAGTTGACACTGATGCGCAGCAGCCTAACCTGCCATGTGGCTGCCCTGTTAGAGAGGGCTATATGAGGGTCAGATGATAATGAGAAAAACAGTATCAGCTCAGGTCTGTCTCTGTAGGTCCAGTAGTTATCTCCATGACTCCCAGATGAATAATTGCAATGAATATATTAGCAGTTAGTAGATATCTTACATTAGTTCCTTGA
>NW_011490133.1:19099-21487 GCF_000754665.1 Bison bison bison | reverse complement strand
CTTGAAGAGATTGAGTGACTTGCCCAAGGTTACTCAGTTTTATAAATGAAGTGAACAGGATTTGCATACAGGTCTTCTGGCCGTACGTGAAGTTATGCATTTAAGCAATATAGCATCATGGTTAGGAGTATGGGGTGTAGAGTCCAATTGATCTGGGAGCAGACGCCAGCTCCAACATTTATTAACTATATGTATCTTAGGAATGTGCTTATGTTGCCGCATGGCATGTGCTCAGATGATAGGGACAGGGCAGGAAGCCAGGACTAGGACACCAGAGTAAGCAGTAGGTTTGGAATTAAGAAGATAATCTGGGCATCTGGGATTAAAAACAGTGGGACAGATCATTTTAATATCTTTGGGCTCAGGAACCTATAGAAATGGTTGAGGTAACAAAGGATCAGGAACTCAGGCAAGAACTGTGGACCATGGGAATGGAATATTCCCTACATCTAGGACCTTGATAAGGAGCAGGGTTTCTTACATCTCACCACAACTTTTGTATTTCCTTTGGAGATAAGAATCACTGGTACTCTTCAGCCCTATACATGGGAAAAGTAGATTCTGACAGCAGTGTGTGCAAGGAAAAGAGAAGTTTATAGTTTGGGGCAAGTTGTTTGGCACTTCCAGAGATTAGAATGTGAAGATAGAATTTTTTAGGGTAAAAGGAAAAGCCATCCCTTATCTTCTTGTGACTGTTTACTAAAACAAACTTAATAAGAAGTATTTTGAAACTTGTATCCCTGGAGGAGGAAATGGCAACCCACTCCAGTATTCTTGCTTACAAAATTCCATGGACAGAGGAGCCTGACAGTCTACAGTCCTTGGGATTACATTGAGTCAAACACGACTGACTGAGCATACATCCAACATATAATGTGACTTTTTCTAAATTTGTGGATTTCAGTGTTTCTTATGGAGCTAAGGAGGTTAGGGAAGACATAGATGAGAAGGTGACATTTAAGCTAAAACAAAGGATAAGAAAATAACCACACAAAGAGAGAGGATGTGTCTATTCCAGGCAAAGAAAATAATGTAGTTAAGGGCAGTCTATAGGAAAAGGAAAGATCATTGGGGTTGAAGAGAAAGTGAGTGAAAGAAAATCAAGAGTGAAGGAAAAGACAGGACAAGATGATGTTGGAAAAAGAGACAGCAAAAAAAATATTCATGGTTTTATAGGCCATGAGAGGGCTAAGTGATTTGAGTGTTTTTCTTAAGTGTAATAGAAAGTCATTAAAGGATTTTAAACAGTGGAGTAATGTGCTCCAATCCCATTTATGTTTTAAGATGATCATTTTTGCCTATGTGTGGATGCAGGGATACCAGATTAGAGGTGGGAAGAAAACTTCAGAGCCTTTTGCAAGAGATGATGGTGTACAGACCTAAGGTGTTCACAGTGGATATAAAAAGGAGCCCATGGGAAATACATTTTAGACATAGAACCAGGTGAACTTGTTAATAAATTACACATAGATGTGTAGGCAGGAGGATGGTTGACTGCTTTGAAGGAAAAAAGTTAAAAACTGACTTTGAGATCCCTGTGAGGCATCCAAGCAGACATACCAAGCAGGCTGTTGAAAATGAAAGTGTAACATTCAGAATAGAGATCTGGACAAAGAGATAGAAATTTGGAAACCATCAACATGGAGATGGTATTTATAATTCATGGAAGTTGGTGAAATCACTGTAGAGAATAGAGCAGGAAGAAAAGAGGGCTCAGCATTTTGCCTCGAGACTGTCTGATGTTTAGAGGGTAGGAGAGGGAGGACCGGCAAAGCCACTTTTCTCAACCTTATCAGCCAGTAGGGCAGGAGGAGGAAAATGAGGAGAGAGTAGGGTCACAAATTCAAAGTACTGCTCAAAGCTCAAGAAAAAAGAGTACAAAGAAGCATCCCATGGATCTGGCATCATGGATATTTTTGGTGATCCTGACAAGAGTAGTTCCAGGGAAAGATCAGGACAGAAGACAGAGTGTTAAAAGTTGAGGCATGAAGGGGAAATGAGGAAGTGAAGGGGCGATAAAGTGTGTAGATAGTTCTTTTGCCTATTTTGGTCATGAAGAGGAACAGAGAAATGGGGCAGCTAGAGGGAGATGTGGAGGGAGTGGGAAATATGAGAGCGTATTTGTATGCTAATGGACATGAACCAGTAGTTCCAGAGAGACTGGCAGCACAAGAGAGAGAGAGTGTAACCAAAGGTGCAAAGCTCTTAAGAAGACAGGAGGGGCTGGCATACAGAACAGTCTTTGTTAAGAGGAAAGACACATCCTACATTTTAACAGGAAAATATAGGTAAATGTGTACGTTTGTTGGTGAGAAGATAAAACAGATCAGGTCCGATGATTTCTGTTTTCTCAGTTAAGCATAAGGCCAAGACCGTGACCTTAAACAA